>NC_069506.1:312648988-312773988 GCF_027579735.1 Bombina bombina
ATCATTTATCTGTGCTATGTACTTCCCTTTAATCATAGAGTTACACTGTGCACAGTTAAGGCAGGGGTATGATCCTCTATTAGCTGTAGTGAGATCATTTATGGTTTCTTTTTTATTTGTCCCCACATCTGATTTCACCACAAGGTCTCTAATATTTTTAACCCTTTTATAGGAGTTAATAGGTGGCTTACAAAATTCCTCGATATGTGGGTTGGTTTTACTTAGTATATACTGTACCAATGTTTTTTGATGATTTTTGAAATGTCATTGCTAAATTGGTTATATACTGAGGAAAAAATAAGTTTTCTGTCAATCTGATTTTTATTGGGATGTATAGTATCTGTTAAATCCTGTTGGGTACTCTGTGTCTCTCTGATTTTAGATTATCACTAGTGGTAATAATAGTTTGAGGGTAGCCTCTGTCTATAAATTTTTTACCCATTTGCTTTAATCTTACTTCCTGTAGATCCTTCTCTTTTACATTACGCATAGTTCTGAAAAACTGGCTCTTAGGGATAGCATTAAACACCCTATCTGGGTGATAACTCTCAAAATGAAGTAGTGTGTTACGGTCTGTCGGTTTACAGTATAAATTTGTTACTAGAAGACCATCTTTTTTATATACTAGGGTGTCAAGGTAACTCACTTTCACCTGAGAATAACTAACCGTAAACTGTAAGCTACCAATGCTGTTGTTAAGTTCATCTACAAAATTCTCTAAGGTCTCCAATGTGCCCCCCATACGCCAAATATATCATCTATATACCGTAGCCATACTTTGCAATTTCCTTGATAGATATTATTTGGATAAACATATCTGTTTTCAAATTGGCTTACGAATATATTGGAGTAGCCCCCTCATACGCCAATATATTCTGCTCCGGACATCACCGCCACTATAATAAACATATTAACCCCTAAACCGCCACACTCCTGCATCGTAAACACTAGTTAAATATTATTAACCCCTAATATGCCACCCCTAACATCGCCGCCACCTACCTACATTTATTAACCCCTAATCTGCCGCCCCAAACGTCACCACCACTATACTAAAGTTATTAACCCCTAACCCTAAGTCTAACCCTAACCCTAACCCCCCCTAACTTAAATATAATTAAAATAAATCTAAATAAAACCTACTATTAATAACTAAATAATTCCTATTTAAAACCAAATACTTACCTGTAAAATAAACCCTAAGCTAGCTACAATATAACTAAAAGTTACATTGTAGCTAGCTTAGGTTTTTTTTTTATTTTACAGGCAAGTTTGTATTTATTTTAACTAGGTAGAATAGTTACTAAATAGTTATTAACTATTTAATAACTACCAAGCTAAAATAAATACAAATTGACCTGTAAAATAAAACCTAACCTGTCTTACACTAACACCTAACCTAACCCTACAATTAAATAAATTCCCTAAAATAAATACAATTCCCTAAATTAAATACAATTAGCTAAATTACAAAAACAAACAAACACTAAATTACAGAAAATAAAAAACAAATTACAAGATCTTTAATCTAATTACACCTAAACTAATAGCCCTATCAAAATAAAAAAGCCCACCCAAAATAAAAAAAAACCCTAGCCTAAACTAAACTAACAATAGCCCTTAAAATGGCCTTTTGCGGGGCATTGCCCCAAAGAAATCAGCTCTTTTACCTGTAAAAAAAATACAACCCCCCCCAACAGTAAAAACCCCCACCCACACAACCAACCCCCCAAATAAAACCCTAACTAAAAAAAACTAATCTCCCCATTGCCCTGAAAAGGGCATTTGAATGGGCATTGCCCTTAAAAGGGCATTTAGCTCTATTGTAGCCCAAAGCCCTAACCTAAAAATAAAACCCACCCAATACACCCTTAAAAAATCCTAACACTAACCCCCGAAGATCCACTTACCGGGAGAAGTTTTCATCCAAGCGGCAAGAAGTTCACAACGAAGCTGGGAGAAAACTTCATCCAAGCCGGCAGAAGTGGTCCTCCAGACGGGCAGAAGTCTTCATCCAGACGGCATCTTCTATATTTATCCTTCCTACGCGGAGCGGCTCCATCTTCAAGACATCCGGCGAGGAACATCCTCTTCTTACGACGGCGACTGAAGAATGAAGGTTCCTTTAAGGGATGTCATCCAAGATGGCGTCCCTTGAATTCCGATTGGCTGATAGAATTCTATCAGCTAATCGGAATTAAAGGTGAAAATATCCTATTGGCTGATGCAATCAGCCAATAAGATTGAGCTTCAATCCTATTGGCTGATCCAATCAGCCAATAGGATTGAGCTTGCATTCTATTGGCTGTTCCAATCAGCCAATAGAATGAAAGCTCAATCCTATTGGCTGATTGGATCAGCAAATAGGATTGAAGCTCCTATGGCATCCGTGGCATCCAGGGTGGCGGATTGAAAAGCAGGTACGCTGGGCCAGAATAGTGGCGAGCGTACCTGTTAGAAGTTTGATAACTTGCAAAAGTAGTCAGATTGTGCCGAATTTGTATTCGGGAACATCTGTAATGACATAAGCATCGATTTGTGTCGGATTGAGACCGGTGGATCGTATGTTACGTCACAGATTTCAACTTTCACCGGTCTGTAGGCTTTGATAAATAGGGTGAATCAGACTCGCCATAATTACGCTGCACAATTCCAGCGTATTTGCGGTTGACGGCTTGATAAATAGGCCTCATAGACTAGTCTGCTATTGACTGACTGCCATCACATATGAGAAGAAAAGAGTTTTCTTATTGCTAGGAATACTAGTATTAAATATACAAGGTAAAAATGCATTTGAAAAGATGTAAATAAGTGAATTAGTTACAGTTGGGTTTCCAGATGATTTAGAATCAGTGGTGGGATTCGCCAGTTCTCATCAGTTCTTGCAAACTGGTTTCTAAAATTCCCAGGTTCTCAAAAATCGGTGGTTGGGTGCTGTCATCTTCCTTAAAGGGACAGTATACTATAATATTGTTTTTTCCTTTTATTTTCCAATGTCTTATTATACCAGAGAAAACAATGTATGAGAACATTGTTTAAACATAGGATCACTACTGTTGACAGTTACCAATAGTCACTGGCAGGTCAGACACCAATATAGCAAAGTTAGACACACTGGTTCTCAATTTAATGCTTAAAAAATTAAATGAATGAATGCAGTCTTGTAATTTGATATAGACAACTGTTTTTAAGGAGTTAAACCAGTGAGGCTGAAAGTGTAAAGCTTCTAACATCACAGTGTACATTTCCTAACTTTTTACATTATAGAGAAGTTAGATAACCTGTTACTAAATTGTCTGAATCCCACCACAGTTTAGGATGGTTTCAACCTGAACAATCCACAAACAGCCCAATTAAGGCTATGACACACTGCAAGTGGAGCGGCGCGCAGCATGTAGATGCGGCTGTGCGCGCTCAGTGTGTCCTGCATTTTCATCTCTGAGCACTCTGCTGCGTCAGGTCGCGTAGCTGAGCGCTCAGAGATGAAATATCTGAACTTCATAAGCGATGCGACGCGATTCGAAGCAGCTGCTTCGTTTTGTGCCGTATCGCTTGCAGTGTGTCACAGCCTTAACTGAGTGTTGGGATAGAAGTCTATATAGAGAAACTGACATATGGGGATTTGAGTAGATAAAATAACTATGATTAGGCTTTTGTGTAAACCATATACCGGTATTTGCCTGTCTGTCTTTTACAGTATTAAACACACTGTAAACTGTTCATACAGCTAACAGTGTTGCAAATTCATCATGTTAGTGCAGTTATACACCAAAGATGCAAAGGAAACAGGGAGTCACTGTAACAGTGCATATAGGGTTAAATAAAAAACAGGCAGATGTATGTTATTCTTAGCAATGTAGTGTCTTCCAGAAAATAAAAAAAAAAAATCTTATTTATACTGGTCATTTTATTTCATCCACCTCTTTCCCCTATCTTCTCATGTGCTCCTATACTGTTTCTATAGCAACCATACATCCCAGGTAACCTTATCCCATCTATATGCCAAAAAAAGATTTCTGGTCCCTTTAAGTCATATCCATGGTGACAGCGTCTGGCTCTCAGCTGTAAGCCTTGTAGGTTTCTATAGAAACCCAGTGTGGGTGGGCCCCAACTCCAAAGCATGTACGTCCCCAATTATAGTCATGCCCCTTGCAACAACAAAGAAAACCATGCTATTGTTATTAACATGTATTTGTTTACTAATGCCTTATTGCATTGTACTGAGTACAACAATAAATGGTACGTATTTAGACTTGTAAATATCTGTGCTTAGTGATACAGGAAGTGAGACAATCTCAAGAGCTTGCTTTGTAACAAAGGTATCCTTGTGTCATAAATCCATGCTGCTTGCTAAAATGACTTAATTACCTTTTTATTTATTTTCCTTTAGCAAACAAGATTTGTTCTACATCTTCTTAGGTTTTACTTGGCAATTTCCAGTCAGCAAAAAAGAAAAATACTAATAAAGGATATTTCATTATGGCAATCCGAGAGTTGAAAATATAATTTTATGTAATGCAAATTCCTAACAAGGGCTCGCTGCTTCAGTTTTTGCAGCTTTATAAAAGAGCAATCAATGCTGATCATATTCAGCTGTCATCCTAATAAATGGTAGTAACAGCTCATGTTTTTATGTGGAATATGATATGCCCAAGATTATCCAAACTTTAAATGTTAAACAGGCTGGTTTATTTTTTCACAGAGAGAGCTGATAACTGAAACCAAAAACGAATCTGCATAAACAAACTTCAGAGGAGCAATGAATTAGCAAGATATACTGTACGATATTGCTTATCATTGCTCAAGTGTCACAAATAAATACAAATAAATCTGCAAAAAAACAAAACACTTTTGATTCTACCAGACGGACAGAAATAAACCAGTGTAAAGGGAAAAAAAGCGCTTTTTTTTTAAGCTTTATTAATAATTAAACATGATTAATACATATTACATTCCATACATTTTCTATTACATTACATTATATGTGACAGTATACATCCCTTTATAAGTTTAGCTATTTTATTTCCTCTAATTTCCGAGTAAATTTAAGCTTATAAATTATAGGAAAATTCATCTTTCTATCCTGAACTTGACACGGATTATCAAAATAGTTTAGTCGATATTACTCCAATTTCCCAAAATTTGTAATTCTATAAAATATTCTGCATTTCTAAAAGAATTCAGAATTTCTTTTTGGTTAACTTCAGGCAGAGTTTTTATATATAAGAGCCATTTTTCCAGAAAAACTTCAGTTCTATTATTAATATCATCTAAAGCAGCGGTCGCCAACCAGTGGTCCGTGGACTGATGGTCCATGAGAAGATGTTGGTGGTCCTTGATACCATCAAGCAAAAATTAATCTCCTCTGATGGTGTCACCCCCGTCGTACCACAACTCCCTACAGTGCCTGGCTGGAGGAGTTAAATTACAATCTCCCTATGCACGTTGCGTAGTACTGCACAACTTGAGTAGCTAGATTGTATTTTTAACTCCTCCCACCCGACGCACTGCTCAAAGGAAGATGCTTCCATTCTAAAGTCAGCAGAGGTTGGTATAGTGTTGGCATGAAATAGTGGAAAAGAAAATCTTAAAAACAAAAATTCTCTCTTATATTTAATTAATTTTGTTTTCCTTTACCTGTCTCTTTGAAGTAGTTTTCCTAATTCCTTCAGATGGACTTACATCACTGTTTGTCTTCCTCCCCTCTATCTTCTTTTTTTTAAATTAAATATTATTTTTAATTTTAATAATTTTACAGCGCACAAAGCCATTCCACCTGAATTTCAGTAATTGCCATCCAGCAGTTCAGCCATATCCCATCAGTATTATATATACATACACATACACAAACACACACATTATAGAGGTTTGTACCTTTTTAAACAAATTAATGTTAGTGGTCCACAGGATTCAAAATTGCTAGTTTAGTGGTCCCTGAGGTCAGAAAGGTTAGCGACCCCTGATCTAAAGCATCCATTTTTTCTATATTTATCTGATGCCATATATTTCTCTTTAGTGTTCTGATCCTAGGTTTTTTGTTTTTTTCTCTAATCATAATTTAAATATAAGCTTTCTTGCCAATAAAATAATCATCGTAGTGAGTCTTTTCTCTTTTTTTTATTTCTCTCTGTAAATCGAAGAGCATAATATATATCAGATCTAGATTTTTAGCCTTGTAATCTTAGATAGTAATGAAGATACCTAGGACCAGAATTACCAAATTTTTGGGCATGACCATATATAATGTATTATGTCAGGTGTTGTTTTATTACATTTTATACATATTGGATCAATACTATTTTGCCCTTCTAGTAGGGGTTATATAGTCAGAGTGAAGAAGTCTCATATTAGATTCCCGTAATCCCATATACAAAGTCGTATACTTTACAATTTTAATACAATTAAGAATCCTATCTTCCTTTATATATATGTCTATATCTTTATCCCAATTCCCTGCTATTTCCTTTAAGCATGTTTTAGATTCCTTTTTTATTAATTGCTTATATAACACTGCTAATTTATATTTCATTTTTATGCTTCTCTCGATAATATTTAACGTTATATTTACTAAATTTTGTTTTCTCTTGTTAAGTGTATCCAGTCCACGGATCATCCATTACTTATGGAATATATTCTCCTTCCCAACAGGAAGTTGCAAGAGTCCACCCACAGCAAAGCTGCTATATAGCTCCTCCCCTAACTGCCATACTCAGTCATTCTCTTGCAAGCCTCAACATAGATAGGAGGTCGTGAGAGTCTGTGGTTTTTTATACTTAGTTTATTCTTCAATCAAAAGTTTGTTATTTTTAAATGGCACCGGAGTGTGCTGTTTATCTCAGGCAGTATTTGGAAGAAGAATCTGCCTGCGTTTTTCTATGATCTTAGCAGACGTAACTAAGATCCATTTCCTGTTCTCACACATTCTGAGGAGTGAGGTACTTCAGAGGGGGAATGGTGTGCAGGTTTTCCTGCAGATAAGGTATGTGCAGTAAAATATTTTTCTAGGAATGGAATTGACTAAGAAAATACTGCTGATACCGAAGTAATGTAAGTAAAGCCTTAAATGCAGCGATAGCGACTGGTATCAGGCTTATTAATAGAGATACATACTCTTATAAAAATGTGTTTTAAAACGTTTGCTGGCATGTTTAATCGTTTTTTAAAGTACATTGGTGATAACACTGTAATGTTGGTATAGCCTTAAATGCAGTAAAAGCGACTGGTATCAGGCTTATTAAAAGAGATACATACTCTTGTAAAAATGTGTTTTAAAACGTTTGCTGGCATGTTTAATCGTTTTTTAACATATGTTTGGTGATAAAACTTATTGGGGCCTAAGTTTTTTCCACATGGCTGGCTTAAATTTTGCATAGAAACAGTTAACTGAAGCTTCCCACTGTTGTAATATGAGTGGGAAGGGCCTAATTTAGCGCTTTTTTGCGCAGTTAAAATTACAAAATGAATCATCCAGATTCCCTCAGCAGTCCCATGAATACTACAGGACATTTCTAAAGGGCTAAAAAGACTTCCAAAATCGTTTATAGGGAAGGTAATCCACAGCTCTGCTGTGGCAGTTTGTTGTGTCTGTTTTTAAAAACGTCTATGTCGTTTTTTTTATCTGCTTTTTTGCATTAAGGGGTTAATCATCCATTTGCAAGTGGGTGCAATGCTCTGTTACCTTATTACATGTACTGTAAAAATTTCGTTTGTTTTACTGCCTTTTTTCACTGTTTTTCAAATTTTGACAAAATTTGTTTCTCTTAAAGGCACAGTAACGTTTTATATATTTGCTTGTTAACTTGATTTAAAGTGTTTTCCAAGCTTACTAGTCTCATTATTAGTCTGTTCTTACATGTCTGACATAGAGGAAGCTCTGTGTTCATTATGTTTTAAAGCCATGGTGGAACCCCATCTTAGAATGTGTACCAGATGTACTGATTTCATGTTAAACAATAAAGATCATTTGTTGTCTTTAAAAACATTATCACCAGAGGATTCTGTCGTGGGGGTAGTTATGCCGACTAACTCTCCCCACGTGTCAGACCTTTTGACTCCCGCTTTAGGGACTCCCGCTCAAATGGCGCCAAGTACATCAAGGGCACCCATAGCGTTTATTTTACCAGGGGATTCTGTCGAGGGGAAAGTTATGCCGACTAACTCTCCCCACGTGTCAGACCCTTCGACTCCCGCTTCAGGGACTCACGCTCAAATGGCGCCAAGTACATCAAGGGCGTCCATAGCGTTTATTTTACAAGACATGGCAAAGGTGGTGAATAATGCTCTGGCAGCAGTATTAGTCAGACTACCTGAAATTAAAGGAAAGCAGATAGCTCTGGGGGTAGATACAGAGCATACAGACGCTTTAAGAACCATGTATGATACTACCTCACAATATGCTTAGTCTGTGGGTGATTTTTTTTTTTTTTTTTTGACTCAGGGAAGATGATTTAACCTGATTCTGATATTTCTACATTTAAAATTTATGCTTGAGAACCTCCACTTGTTGCTCAGGGAGGCTTTGGCTGCCCTGAATGAATGTGTACAATCACAGGGCCAGAGAAATTGTGTAGACTGGATAAATAATATGCAGTGCCGGTGTGTACTGATGTTTTTCCAATACCTAAAGAGGTTTATTAAATTTTTTTTAATAAGGAATGGGATAGACCAGGTGTGCCGTTCTCTTCCCCTCCTATTTTTTAGAAGAATGTTTTCTAATAGTTACGACCACACGGGACTTCTGGCAGACAGTTCCTAAGCTGGAGAGAAGAGTTTCTACTCTAGCTAGGCGTACCACTACCTCTGGCGAGGACAGTTGTGCTTTTTAGATCCAATGGATAAAAAATGTTTATTCAACAGGGTTTTATCCTGCAGCCCCTTGCATACATTGCTTCTGTCACTGCTGCTGCGGCGTTCTGGGTTGAGTCTCTTGATGAGGCTTTACAGTTAGCGACTCCATTGGATGAATATATTTGACAAGCTTATGCTAGCCAATTCCTTTGTTTTCTGATGCCTTTGTTCATTTGACTAGACTAACAGCTAAGAATTCTGTTTTTTACTATACTGGCGCGCAGAGCGCTATGGCTTATATCATGGTCAGCTGTCGTGACTTTAATAAATAAGCTACTTAACTTCCCTTCAAGGGGCAGACCCTATTCGGGCCTGGTTTGAAGGAGATTATTGCTTATATCACTGGAGGAAAAGGTCATGCCCTTCCTCAGGATAGGTCCAAATCAAGGGCCAAGAAAGGTCTAATTTTCGTGCCTTTTAAAACTTCAGGGCAGGTGTGGCATCCACTTCCTCTAAGGCAAAACAAGAGGGAATTTTTGCTCAGTCCAAGGCGGTCTGGAGACAATCGGACCTGGAACAAAGATAAGCAGGCCAAGGAGCCTGCTGCTGCCTCTAAGGCAGCATGAAGGAACGGACCCCTATCCGGTAACGGATCCTATAGGGGGCAGATTTTCATTCTTCGCCCAGGCGTGGGCAAGAGATGCCCAGGATCCCTAGGCATTGGAATTTATATCCCAGAGATATCTTCTGGATTTTCAAAGATTCCCCCCCAAAAAAGGGGAGATTTCGCCTTTCCAATTATCTGCAAACCAGATAAAGAAGGAGGCATTCTTACATTGTGTACGAGATCCATCCAGTTCCAAGAGAGGAACAGGGACAGAGTTTTTACTCAAATCTGTTTGTGGTTCCCAAGGAGAGGGAACCTTCAGACCTATTTTGGATCTAAAGATCTTAAACAAATTCCTCAGAATTCCGTCTTTTAAGATGGAAACTATTCGTACCATCTTAACTATGATCCAGGAGAGTCAATAGAGGACTACAATGGATTTGAAGGATGTTTATCCTCACATTGTGATGCATAAAGATCACCATCGTTTTTCAGGTTTGCCTTTCTAGACAGGCATTACCAGTTTGTAGCTCTTTCCGTTGGGATATCTACAGCCCCAAGAATCTTTATGGAGGTTCTGGGGTCACTTTGGCGGTCCTTAGGCCGCGGGGCATAGAAGTGGCCCCTTATTTAGACGACATCCTGATACAGGCGTCAAACATCCAAATTGCCAAGTCTCATACGGACGTAGTACTGGCATTTCTGAGATCACATGGGTGGAAAGTGAACAAGGAAAGAGTTCTCTATCCCCAATCTCAAGGGTTTCCCTCTTAGGGACTCTGATAGATTCTGTAGAAATGAAAATTTACCTGACAGAGTCCAGGTTGTCAAAGTTTCTAAATTTCTGCCGTGTTTTTTATTCCATCCGCGCCCTTCGGTGGCTCAGTACATGAATGAAATCGGCTTAATGGTAGCGGCAAGGGACATAGTACCGTTTGCACGTCTACATTTCAGACCGCTGCAACTATGCATGCTCAGTCAGAGGAACGGGGATTACACAGGTTTGGCCCCCTGTTAAACCTGGACCAAGAGACCAGAGATTCTCTGGTGACTATGTCGGGTCCATCTGTCCAAGGGTATGACCTTCCGCAGGTCAGATGGGACAATTGTTACAATAGATGCCAGCCTTTTAGGTTGGGATGCAGTCTGGAACTCCCTGAAGGCTCAGGGATAGTGGACTTAGGAGGAGACCCTCCTTCTAATAAATATTCTGGAACTGGGAGTGATATTCCATGCTCTTCAGACTTGGCCTCAGTTAGCAACTCTGAGGTACATCATATTCAGTCGGACAATATACACGACTGTGGTTTACATCAGCCATCAAGGGGGAACAGAAGTTCCCTAGCGATGTTAGAAGTCTTACAATAATTCACTGGACAGAGACTCACTCTTGTCTATCAGCTATCCATATCCCAGGTGTTGAGAACTGGGAGGTGGTTTTTCTAAGTCGTCAGACTTTTCTTCCGGGGGAGTGGGATTTCCTCCGGAGGTCAAGACCAAGCAGGAGAGGGCTTTGGTGTTTTTGTCAGCGCCGGCGTAGCCACGCAGGACCTGGTATGCAGATCTGGTGGACATGTCATCCTTTCCATCACGGTCTCTGCTTCTGAGACAGGTCCCTCTACCTCAGGGTCCTTTCAACCATCTAAATAGAATCAATCTGAGATGGACTGCCTGGAGACTGAACGCTTGATGTCATCAAAGCATGGCTTCTCCGAGTCAGTCATTGATACCTTAATACAGACATGAAAGCCTGTCTCTAGGAAAATTGAACATAGATATGGTGTAAATATCTGATTGTTATGAATCCAAGGGTTACTCATGGAGTAAAGTCTGGATTCCCAGGATATTATCTTTTCTCCAAGATGTTTTGGAGAAAAGGGTTGTCAGCTAATTCCTTAAAAGGGACAGATTTTTACTCTGTCTGTTTTTTTGCACAAGCGTCTGGCAGGTATTCTAGACGTTCAGGCATTTGGTCAGGCTTTGGTTAAATCCAAGTCTTTGTTTAAAACTGTTGCTCCACCATGGAGCTTAAACCTGGTTCTTAAGGTTCTTCAAGAAGTTCCGTTTGAACCTTTTTTGTTCCATAGATATCAATCTTTATCTTGGAAAGTTCCTTTTGGGTAGCAATTTCCTCGACTCGTAGAGTCTCCAAGTTATCTGTGTTACAATGTGATTCTCCTTATCTGGTCCTTCGTACGGATAAGGTAGTCCTGCGTACCAACCTGGGTTTTTTTCCTAAGGTGGTATCTAACAAGAACATCACTCAAGAGATAGTTGTTCTATGATGCTTGTATCCTAATCCTTCCTCAAAGAAGGAACGTCTATTACACAATATTGGACGTGGTTTGTGCTTTAAAGTTTTACTTACAAGCTACTACAGTTTTCATCAAACGTTCACCTTGTTTGTTGTCTATTCTGGACAGAGGAGAGGTCAAAAGACTTCGGCAGCCTCTCTGTCTTTTTGGTTAAAAAGCATAATTCATTTAGCTTATGAGACTGCTGGACAGCAGCCTCCTGAAGGGATTACAGCTCATTCTACTAGAGCTGTGGTTTTCACTTGGGCCTTTTTTAAATGTGGCTTCTGTTGAACAGATTTACAAGACGGAGTCTTGGTCTGCGCTTCATACTTTTTCAAATTTAACAAATTTGATACCTTGCTTCTTCGGAGGCTATTTTTGGGAGAAAGGGTTTCTTACAGGCAGTGGTAACTTCCGTTTAAGTACCTGCCTTGTCCCTCCCATCATCCGTGTACTTTAGCTTTGGTATTGGTATTCCATAAGTAATGGATGATCCGTGGACTGGATACACTTAACAAGAGAAAACATAATTTATGCTTACCTGATAAATTTATTTCTCTTGTAGTGTATCCAGTCCACGGCCCGCCCTGTCACTTTAAGGTAGGTAATTTTTTCATTTGAACTACAGTCACCACTGCACCCTATGGTTTTTCCTTTCTCTGCATGTTTTCGGTCGAATGACTGAGTATGGCAGTTAGGGGAGGAGCTATATAGCAGCTTTGCTGTGGGTGGACTCTTGCAACTTCCTGTTGGGAAGGAGAATATATTCCATAAGTAATGGATGATCCGTGGACTGGATACACTACAAGAGAAATAAATTTATCAGGTAAGCATAAATTATGTTTTTCTATACTTAATTTTTCAGTTTGGACATAATGCTTGATCTTCAAACTTCAGAAGAGCAATGAATTAGCAAGATATACTCTACGATATTGCTTATCATTGCTCAAGTGTCACAAATAAATACAAATAAATCTGCAAAAAAACAAAACACTTTTGATTCTACCAGACGGACAGAAATGAACCAGTGTAAAGAAAAAAAAAGCTGTTCTTAAGCTGCATTTTTAAAAGGACAGTAAAGTCAAAATTACTATTTTTTTATTATTAGTTGGTCGGAACATGATTCTAAAAGTCTGGAAGGACAAAGGGGAATTGAAATTTAGAGATTTTATTTAAAAAATGCTGTATCATCAGGTAGTATTAGAACAATATTCGGTTAAAAACAAATAGAAAGTTTTTTCCTTAAATGGCAGCAAGTAAAGCTCTACCTACCACAAGATGTACAAACACACATTTTCTCTCCCTTTAGGCTTGAGATTCAGAAGTAATGTATTATAATATTGAGAGAGGCAGGTTCTATCCAAATCATGAAAGTCTGGTCTTTGACTTTACTGTACCTTTAATGCAAATGGTGAGAGGTGGATGAGAAGTGTATGGTATCAAAGTCAAAGACTTCAAACATTTCTGCACAGAAGCATCTTAAGGAAGTATGTAATCCCACTAAATGTAGATAGTCACATTCTGGCTAAAAGGCTTTAGTTGGACAAGTAGGATGTTACCAAAATGTTTTATTTCAAAAAAGCTTTTTTTTAAATTAATATTACAGCGCAAACAAGTATGTGGCTTTAGAGTTCCAGAAAAAGTCTGCAAAACAACTTTTCAACATAAAGTTAAAGTGACATGAAACCCAAATATTGTCTTTTATGACTTAGAAAGAGCATGCGATTTTTGAACACCTTTCCAATTTACTTCTATTATCAAATTTGCTTCATTCTCCTGATATCCTTTGTTAAAAAGCATATCTACATAGGCTCAGTAGCTGCACATGGATGCCTCGCGTGATTGGCTCACCCATGTGCATTGCTATTTCTTCAACAAAGGATATCTAAAATGTGAAGCAAATTAAACAGACGTAAATTGGAATGTTGTTGAAAATTGTATTCTCTATCGGAACCATGAAAGAAAAAATTGGGTTTTCATCATATTTGTGCATCTATCTGTGCATAAGCACACAACTTGATATTAATATAATACAAATAGAAGACACAGTTGTGTTCATTACAATCCTTTTGAAAAGTTTAGCAAATTATTTGTCTACAAAAAATCCCCACAGACTTTAATGGTTGATTTTGTTGAAAAATCATTATATAAACTTTTACAAATGCGTTTGACCACTCTCAATATTACTAAACATAATAACCAAAATTGTTATTACCTAAGGTGTCTATAGCACTACATAGCAGGAATAGTGCTGCCATATAGTGCTCTTGCAAAGGGAAACATTCTTGCAAAACTGCTGCCATATAGTGCTCCACGCATGTGCACGCTCCTGAGCTTATGTCCCTGCTTGTCAACAAAAGATACCAAGAGAACAAAAGGAATTTGATAATAGAATTAGAAAATTGTTTAAAATTGCATGCGCTATCTGAAACATGAAAGAAACATTTCATGTGAGGAACACCACAGGCACAGTTCTTGTTAAGGCCAGAAGTGTCAGGCCAAGTAAAATATCGGAGAGGCAAAGGATGGTGAGTGAGAACGGTCAAAAACAGCCCACAGACCACCTCCAAAGACCTACAACATCATCTTGATGCAGATGGTGTCACTGTGCATCATTCAACAATTCAGCGCACTTTGCACAGGGAGAAGCTGTATGGGAAAGTGATGCGGAAGAGGCCTTTTCTGCACACACGCCACAAACAGATTCGCTTGAGGTATGCAAACGCACATTTGGACAAGCCAGCTTTATTTTGGAAGAAGGTGCTGTGGACTGATGAAACAAAGATTGAGATATTTGGTCATAACAAGGGGTGTTATGCATGGCGGCAAAAGAACACAGCGTTCTAAGACAAACACTTGTTACCCACAGTAAAAGTTGGTGGATGTTTCATCATGCTGTGGGGCTGTGGGGCCAGTGCCGGTACTGGGAATCTTGTTAAAGTTGAGGGTTGCATGGATTCCACTCAATCAGCTAGATTACAAGTTTGCGTTATGAGTGAAAAAGCAGCGTTATGGCCCATAATGCTGCTTTTTCCCTAACGCTGCTATTACAAGTCTTGCTGGTATAGGTGTACTACACGCCTGTCAAGCAACTTTAAAAAAAAGTTATTTTTCAATGGGACTCCCATAGCACCGGTATTACTAGTTTTGGGAGGCTAAAAAGTTACCCCCTATACTGACAAGATCCGTACCGCCATCTAAAGTCAGTAGTTATGAGTTTTACGTTACAAAGCTGTAGCATAAAACTCATAACTGAAGTGTTAATAAGTACACTAACACCCATAATATACCTATTAACCCCTAAACCGAGGCCCTCCCGCATCGCAAACACTATAATACATTTATTAACCCCTAATCTGCCACTCCAGACATCTCCGCCGCTATTAGAATGTATTAACCCCTATTACGCCGCTCCCCAGCATCGTTGACACTATAATAAACCTATTAACCCTTAAACTGCCGCCCTCCCGCATCGCAAACACTATTTAAATATTATTAACCCCTAATCTGCTGTCTGCCACACCGCCGCTATAATAAACCTATTAACCCTTAAACCGCAAGCCCCCCACAATGAAATATACTTAAATAAACTATTAACCCCTAAACCGAAAGCCCCCACAACGAAATATACTAAAATAAACTATTAACTCCTAAACCTAATGACCCCATAACTTTATATTAAAATTACAATTTCCCTATCTTAATTAAAACTTACCTGTCAAATTAAATAAATTAATTTTAAACTAACCATTAACCTAAGATAATTGTTAAACTACAATTAAACTAACTACCAATTAAATTAAACTAAAGTAAACATTAAAAAAATCCTAACATTATTCTAACAATTACAAAAAGTATCTAATTACAAAATAAATAAATAAATAAATAACTAAATTACAAAAAACAAACACTAAATTATGAAAAATAAGAAACTAATTATCAAAAATAAAAAAGAATTACACCTAATCTAATAGCCCTATCAAAATAAAAAAGCCCCCCCAATGAAAAAAAACCTAGCCTACAATAAACTACCAATGGCCCTTAAAGGGGCCTTTTGTGGGGCACTGCCCCAAAGAAATCAGCTCTTTTACCTGTAAAAAAAAATACAAACACCCCCAACAGTAAAACCCACCACCCCCACAACCAACCCCCCAAATAAAATAACTATCTAAAAAAATCTAAGCTCCCCATTGCCCTGAAAAGGGCATTTGTATGGGCATTGCCCTTAAAAGGGCATTTAGATCTTTTATATGCCCAGACCCTAAACTAAAAATAAAACCCACCCGAAAAACCCTTAAAAAACCTAACACTAACCCCCGACGATCCACTTACAGTTCTTGAGTCCCGCTTGAAAGATCCATCCAGCCGGCGAAGTCATCATCCATGCGGCAAATGACGTCATCCAAGATGGCGTCCCTTGCATTCCTATTGGCTGAAAGATTTCAATCAGTCAATAGGATTAGAGCTGCTAAAATCATATTTGCTTTTCCAATCAGCCAATAGGATTAGAGCTACTAAAATCCTATTGGCTGTTCCAATCAGCCAATAGGATTGAGCTCTCATCCTATTGGCTGATTGGAACAGCCAATAGGATTTTAGAAGCTCTAATCCTATTGGCTGATTGAAATCTTTCAGCCATAAAGAATGCAAGGGACGCCATCTTGGATGATGTCACTTGCATTGAAGTTCCAGTGTACGGCGGAGACCATATGAAGAGGATGCTCCTGTAAGACTTGTGGAATACTCCTCTATCAGACCGAACTCGGCCTGTAGTCTTGTTATCCCGGCGTCGAGCTGGAAAGATAGGGAATATCCCAGAGCAGAGAGTATCAGGCAAATGAGGAGAGCGGCAATCACCACAGGCTGGACAGCACTAGGCAAATAGGATCCGGCAACAGAAAGGCAGGCCAGTAATAAAGGGGTTAACCAGGTAGCGAAGTGAGACAGGCAGGGTTCAGCAACAAGGAGTCAGTCCAGCAAGTTAGGGAATAACCAAGTAGCGTAGTGAGACAGGCAGGGTTCAGTAACAAGGATCAGTCCAGCAGATAAGGGGTTAACCAGGTAGTGTAGTAAGACAGGCAAGGGTTCAGCAACGAAGTATCAGTCCAGCAGTTTAGGGGTTAACCAGGTAGTTTAGTAAGACAGGCAAGGGTTCAGCAACGAAGTATCAGTCCAGCAGTTTAGGGGTTAACCAGGTAGCGTAGTAAGACAGGCAAGGATTCAGCAACAATATATTTAGTTCAGCAGACGATCTGTCACTCCCAGGAGCACAAGAAGTAGTAACTATACTTGGGCAGTGACTGATCGTCTGCTGCCCGTTTAAATAGGCAGAGGATTGGCGCCACAGGACTGGCCGGCATCAGGAGCGTGCGGCGATGACGTCAGCGCCGCACGCATCCAGAGCCGACACAGCCCTAGGCAACGAGCATGGAGAAGACGCCGCGCCCCTTGCAACGGTGCAGAGTGACATAGCCCCCTCCCTCCTCAAGGGTTCCCTCCAGGAACCAGAGTCGGCTTCAAAGGGTGAGCAGCATGGAATTTGGAGATCAGAGATGGAGCATGAACATATCGGGCAGGAACCCAGGAACGGTCTGCTACAGAGTAACCCTTCCAATGTATCAGATACTGCAATTGTCTGCACCTGTATCTGGAATCCAGAATCTTAGCCACTTCATATTCGGGGTTACCATGGATCAAGAGCAGAGGAGGAGTTTGAGGCTGGGAATATCTATTCTTGATGTAGGGCTTGAGTAGTGAGATGTGGAAGACTGGATGTATGCATAGGGTTCTCAGTAAGGCCACTTTGTAAGCAACAGGAGACAGCCATTTTAGGACCTTGTAAGGACCGATAAACCTAGGTCCCAATTTGTGATAGGGTTGACGTAGGCGGATATGTCGAGTGGAGACCCAAACATGTTCACCCACTGGAATGGCACGTACAGAAGCCCTGTGACGATCAGCAAACCTCTTACATCTAGAGACAGCTGAACGGAGCAGAGAGCGAATCCGATGCCAATGAGTGGTGAGATCAGTGACATGACGGTCTGCAGCAGGTACCCCAGTGGGCCGAGCTGAAAGAGGGAAGATACGAGGTTGATAACCTGCTGCAGCTTGGAATGGAAAACACCGAAGAGATGAGTGCCAATGGGTGTTTCTTGCCAGCTCAGCTAAGGGTAGTAATGCAGACCAGTTGGTATGGCGAGTGTTGACAAAGGCTCTGAGGTAGGCTTCAAGATCCTGGTTTGCTCTCTCAGTTAGTCCATTGGTCTGAAGATGGTAGCCAGACGACAAGGATACAGTGGTTCCAATTAACTTACAAAAGGCTCTGCAGAAGGCAGAGATGAACTGTGAACCCCTGTCGGAGATGATATTCACAGAAATGCCATGAAGTCGTACCACATGCAAGAGAAAAAGAGACGACAATTCCTGAGCAGAAGGTAGTTTGGCTAGGGGTACAAAGTGAGCCAGTCTGGAGAAGCGATCCACCACAACCCAGATAACAGTATGGTGGTCGGAAGAGGGAAGATCAACAATGAAGTCCATCGTTATGTGCGTCCAGGGTTGTTTGGGAATGGACAATGGTTGGAGCAGATCAGGAGGCAAGGATTGGGGAGTCTTGTTGGCAGCACAAATTGTGCAGGCTTTCATGTAGTCCTGAGCGTCAGACTTCATAGTAGGCCACCAGACATGTTGACAAAGACGCCTGAAGGTCCTAGTCGAACCAGGATGTCCTGAGAGTTTGCTATCATGAGCCCAGGCTAGCACAGGGATACTGAGGTTCCGAGGCACAAAGAGGATATCAGAGGTCATGGGGGCACCAGGAGGTTTATTAGACTGAGCAAGTTGTAATCTTTGCAGAAGAGTGGTATTGAGTTGGGCGATCACACAGGAGGGGGGTATGATGTGTTCGATAGGAGCTTCGGAGGAATCACTTGAGTGAGGGAACTGACGAGAAAGGGCGTCCGCCTTCTTGTTCTTGGTTCCAGGAAGGTAGGAAACCACAAAGTGAAAATGGGAAAAGAACAAGGCCCACCTGGCCTGACGAGGATTGAGTCGATGAGCAGTTTCTAGGTAAGTCAGATTCTTATGGTCGGTGAGGATCTGGATAGGGTTGACAGTGCCCTCTAGACATTGACGCCATTCAGTTCAGAGTTCATAATTACCCACATTGTAGTTCCTCTCAGCAGGAGTGAAACTTTAGAAAAGAAGGCTACAGGGTGTGATTTGGAAGTCAGAGGGTCCCTTTGGGTAAGAACTGCTATAGCCCCTATATCGGAGGAATCAGCCTCTAAGGTGAACTGGAGGTCAGGGTCAGGATGGCGGAGCACAGGAGCTGAACATAAAGCCTTTTTCAGACAAGAAAAGGCATTTATGGCTGCAAGAGGCCAATGTTTACAGTCCTTGTTCCGTCTAGTCAATTCAGTGAGAGGAGCGACTGTTTGAGAAAAGTTCTTTATGAACTTGCGGTAACAATTGGAGAACCCCAAGAACCTCTGTAACTCCTTATAGGAAGTAGGTTGAGGCCATTCTAGTACAGCGGTGAGTTTAGCAGGATCCATGGCAAAACCCTCCTTCAAGATGACATATCCAAAGAATTGGATCCGGACTTGATCAAACACACTTTTCTAGCTTGGCTACCAAAGAGTTGTCCCTGAGACGAAGAAGCACCTGTCTCACATGCCTGTGATGCTCCTCTAAAGTGGAAGAGAAAACAAGGATATCATCCAGGTAAATGATGACAGTGCGATTGAGGATTGAAGACGTTGTTGACAAATGCCTGGAAGACTGCAGGGGCGTTACACAACCCAAAGGGCATTACAAGGTATTCATAATGCCTTGATCTTGTGTTGAAGGCGGTCTTCCATTCGTGGCCTGGAGAGATACGAATCAAATTATATGCTCCACGTAAGTCCAATTTAGTGAAGAAGCGAGCAACCTGGAGTGAGTCATACTGTTCAGTGATCAGTGGTATGGGATAGCGATTCTTGATGGTTATGTTGTTCAAGGCCCTGTAGTCTATGCAGGGTCTGAGCCCACCATCCTTCTTGCCGACAAAAAAGAAACCAGCCCCAGCAAGAGAGGAAGAAGGGCAAATGGATTTGGTTTCTGCCTTGGAGAGTGGATACGTCCTGCCTTTAGGAAGTGGGGCTCCGGGAAGGAGGTTGATCTTACAGTCATAGGGACGGTGGGGTGGCAGCGCGTCGGCTGCTTTTTTCTCAAACACATCAACAAAGTCTGCATATACCGAAGGAAGGATGGAGGGAGTCTGGATGCTGGCTATGGGAATGCGGAGCAGAGGAGTGACTTTAGCAAGGCAGGAGTGAAAACAGGAGGCACCCCAAGAAGCTATTGTCCCTCAGCCCAGTTGAACTGTGGATTATGTAAGTGAAGCCAAGGGAGACCAAGGATGACAGGCTGAGCTGGGGAATGAATGACCTCAAACTGGAGCTGTTCGGAATGAAGAACACCGATGGTCAGGGTCAGGGGTGCTGACTCAAAATGGATCAAACCAGAACCAAGGGGGGGTGCCATCCAGGGTGGTTATCTTGAGACAATGTCTTTTCTGTAGAAGAGGTAGACCAGCTTGCATCATAAAACAGTGATCCAGGAAGTTGCCAGCTGCCCCTGAATCTATGAAGGCTTGAGTGTGAACAGTATTCTGAAGGAAGGTAAAGGTAACAGGTACCAGGATCTGAGAGGAGTGATGGGTTGTGGTAAAAGATCATGCATAGAGGTACCCCTGTGTTATCCTCTAAGCACTGGCTTTTCCCGGCTGAATGTCACAGTCCTTTAGTTGGTGGGAGTTAGAGCCACAATAAAAGCATAGTCTCAGTCTCCTTCTTCTCTGTCTTTCGGACTATGAAGGTTTGAAGGAGGAGAGATCCATGGGTTCCTCCACTGAGGCAACTGGAGCTGCTGAAGGGGTAGAGGATGTCGCCAGAACCGGACGAACAGGGGGTCGGGAAGGGAGGACCCTCCTAGTTCTGTCTAACTCAGCTTGTCTCTCCTGAAAGCGGGAGTCCAGGCTGATACAAAGTGCTATAAAGTCATCCAAAGAAGAAGGCATATCACGATAAGTGAGCTCATCTTTGATGCGTTCATGCAGACCCCTCCTAAAGGCCACCTTGAGAGCACTGCCATCCCAAGTGGTTTCAAGTGCCAAGGTGCGAAACTCAACAGCAAACTGAGCCACGGTTCTGTTTCCCTGGCAAAGATCCAGGAGGGAATATTCTGCAGCAGAGGTACGACCAGAATCCCCAAACACAGCAGAAAAAGCAGAAATGAAATCATCAGCATCATGCAGGAGAGGAGAGTCCTGTTCCAGAAGAGGAGAGACCCAGGCTAGGGCCTTGTCTTTCAGCAAGGAAATTATAAAGGTGACCCTTGACTGGGGAGACTGAAAGGTGTGAGGATCATTATGGAAGTGCAGCCTACATTGGTTAAGGAAACCCCTGCAATCCGTAGTACCTTCATACTTGTCAGGCAAAGGAATCCGGGGTATGCTTCCAGAAGCAGAGGGAGAAGCCACAGTACTGGGAGCAGGGACTGGCGGTGAAACAACAGGAGCAGTATTCCTTGATGTGACTAGTAAGGAGAGTTGAGCGGTAATAGCCTCCCGCTTGGAATCCATATTCTGCAGTTGTGTAGTATGGGTATCTGTCCTTGGAGATAAACAGCTCATGCCACCTCATCTGGTTCCATGGGGAGACCCATAGTGGCTAGCAGGGGTTCCCTGCACAAAGATTGGGAGACTGGCTAGACAATGTCTTACAGCCAATAGTAAGATCCCTGCCAGGATATATTAGAGATAGTACCCACCTGATCAATAAGATAGAAACTCTTAAATGGCATAGTAACTATAAATGGTTGACCATCAATATATCTTCGCTCTATTCTAGCATCCCTCACTCAGAAGGACTAAAAGCACTAAAATTTATGTTAGAAAGATTCACTGATTTTCCCAATAGTTTCATAGACTTCTTAATCGAAGTAACACAGTTTCCTCCAAACCCATAATTTTTTTGTGTTTGAGGGGCATATTACAAGACAATCATGACAAATCTATTCCAGAATTCATTCAATACCTTAATCACAATGAACTAAATGTATCCTTTACCTATAAGGCTCATCACAAAAACATTGAATATTTAGACTTATATCTACAACATGATGATAAGAACAACATTATCATTTCTAATTATACCAAACCTTTATCTAGGAATACCATCTTAAGGGCAGATGATTCCTGCTTGCATCACACATGAGAAAGGGCATACCAAAGGGACAATTCCTCCACTTGCGCAGAAATTGCTCCACACTTAAACTATACAAAAATGAAGCCCAGAAACAAACTAATAAATTAATAGCTAGAGGATATAATAGAACATCACTTAAAAAAACAATGACACAAGTAGCTAAAATGAATAGACATGCCCTATTAAACAAAACAGAGAATCATACAAATCAAACTATAAACAGAAGTCTATATACACATACAACCTCATCATCCTATGAAACTGACAACAGGATGGACATATTAGACAAAGACCCCATATATTTTACAACCAAATACAGTAGACTATTCTACAAAATTTGTAGAATCATTAGAAAATATCTCCCAGTTCTCAACGGTGACACTACACTTAAATATAGGTTGGATAATATAATAAAGTTCACAGCGAAGAAAGCCATAAACATAGGTGACATAGTAAAGAAACAATTCCATAAAAAAAGATCAAACACCAACCAACTGGCTGACACCCTCTTCTGGCTTCTACAAATGTGGACATGTCCGATGCAAAAGCTGCAACTACACAAACACAAGTAAAATATTCACATCAACTCAAACAGGAAAAGTATATCACATAAAGAACAGAATCAGTTGTACACCCACATTTGTCATCTACCTAGTGACCTGCAAGGAATGTAAATTTCAATATGTTGGTATTACCACCCACCCCCTTAAAGACAGAATAAGGGAGAACCTCATATCTATAGAGGAGACTTCACCTAGAACCCCTATAGCTAAACACTTCCATACACATTCTGATCATATTAAAAATGTCTCTTTTCAGGGAATAGAATATGTAGATAAGGACCCCCAGGGAGGTGATAGATTAAGAACCTTACTTAAGAGGGAGGTCTATTGGATATTCACATTAGCAACAAGAACACCTACAGGTATCAACAGGAGATACGGTGTGAATTTATTTATTGAGTAACACATTATAATAACAGGATAACCAATAACATAACCAGTAGCATCACCCTAAGTGCATAGATCAAATTATCTGTTAGACCAATTTACACACATATAACTTATATACACACACTCATAAGAATCATTTTTGAATACTACTATAACATTCCCTAGCTCCAAAATTACATATTTGCTAGTTGATTCATTTACTTTAATATTCAAATACATAAACAAATAAGAATTAATCTCCCTTCGTCCCATGAATGGAAACTCCTTGTACTCCACAAAAAAGAATACACAAAGGGATAAATTAAACCTGCTTTTTGCAATCTGTATGAGTATCATACTAAGGTCTAGAGTATTATTTATTACCTAGACAATCATATACTATAGAGCAAAGCAGGTTACTTCTGTGGACAACCCCTAGTTTTTATCATTGAATCATAATATCCTTTTAACACTAGTATGTTATTTATTAAGGTTTCTTTTTTTCTTCTATTTTACTTTCTTCTATTTTGTTATGTTGGTAAATGTTTTCACTAAATGTTATTGTAAACTATTTGAGCTAAATGCATCCAATGTCTCAGTGCATCATCCCAAAGAGTTAAACTATTGTATCCCCATCTGAGCCTATTATATTTTCCCTTTACCTAGAGAACTGCATTGGTTGACCCACCCTATTTAGGCTCACCTGTGGCATCAAATCATCTATCTCTGAGGAAGCGCATGTGTGCATGCGCAAAATATGTCATATAGTCAGAGCTGCACCTCTTGTCTATCACCTGTATGAATAAACTCTGTTGGCACTGGCTACCTGTCCGGATCTGTCGTCTTTTTTTCAGAGCAGTAAGACAGGCAAGGTTTCAGCAACAAAGTATCAGTCCAGCAGTTTAGGGATTAACCAGGTAGCGTAGTAAGACAGGCAAGGATTCAGCAACAAAATATTTAGTTCAGCAGACGATCTGTCCCTCCCAGGAGCACAAGAAGTAGTAACTATACTTGGGCAGTGACTGATCGTCTGCTGCCCGTTTAAATAGGCAGACAGAGGATTGGCGCCACAGGAACGACTGGCATGAGGAGCGTGCTGCGATGACGTCAGCGCCGCACGCATCCAGAGCTGACACAGCCCTAGGCAATGAGCATGGGGAAGATGCCGCGCCCCTAGCAATGGCACGGCATGACAGCTCAGCGCCGGATATCTTCAGGATGATCCGCTCTGCGCCGGATGGATGAAGATAGAAGAGGCCGCCTGGATGAAGACTTCTTGCCGCATGGATGATGACTTCGCGGACTGCATAGATCCATCAAGTGGGACTTCAAGAACTATAAGTGGATTGTCGGGGGTTAGTGTTAGGTTTTTTAAGGGTTTTTTGGGTGGGTTTAATTTTTAATTTAGTTTAGGGTCTGGGCATGTAAAAGAGCCCTTTTAAGGGAAATGCCCATACAAATGCCCTTTTCAGGGCAATGGGGAGCTTAGGTTTTTTTTAGATAGTTATTTCATTTAGGGGGGTTGGTTGTGGGGGTGGTGTGTTTTACTGTTGGGGGGGGGTGTTTGTATTTTTTTTACATGTAAAAGAGCTGATTTCTTTGGGGCAATGCCCCACAAAAGGCCCTTTTAAGGGCCATTGGTAGTTTACTGTAGGCTAGGGTTTTTTTCATTGGGGTGGGGGGGGCTTTTTAAATTATTTTGTGTAATTTAGTGTTTGTTTTTTTTAATGTAATTTAGTTATTTTTAGTCATTTTAGTGTTTATTTTTTTAATTTTAGGTTTTAGTGTAAGGCAGGTTAGATTTTATTCCACAGGTAAGTTTGTATTTATTTTAACTAGGTAGTTAGTAAATAGTTAATAACTATTTACTAACTAGTCTACCTAGTTAAAATAAATACAAACTTACCTGTGAAATAAAAATAAATCCTAAGCTAGCTACAATGTAACTATTAGTTATATTGTAGCTAGCTTAGGTTTTATTTTACAGGTGAGTAAGTATTTAGTTTTAAATAGGTATTATTTAGTTAATAATTGTAACTTAAGTTTAGCTCTATTTTAATTTAGGGGGTTTAAAGTTAGGGGGGTTAGGTTTAGGGGTTAGTATAGTTTAATTGAGCTTGTTGCGATGTGGGGGGGCAAGCGGTTTAGGGGTTAATAGGTTTATTTAGTTAATATTTCTAAATTTAATTTAGCTATATTTTTATTATGTTAAAGTTAGTGGGTGTTAGGGTTAGGCTTAGGGTTACGTTAGAGTTAGGGGTTAATGGATTTATTTAGTGATAGTGATGTGGGAGGCCAGAGGTTTAGGGGTTAATAACTTTGGTATAGTTTTAGAGAATACTAGTAGGTTAAAGGGACAGTCTACACCAGAATTGTTATTGTTTTAAAAGATAGATAATCCCTTTTTTACCCATTCCCTAGTTTTGCATAACCAACACAGTTATATTTATATATTTTTACCTCTGTGATTATCTTGTATCTATGCCTCTGCAGACTGCCCCTTTATTTCAGTTCTTTTGACAGACTTGCAGTTTAGCCAATCAGTGACAGGGCGGATCAGGTCCGACAGACATCACTGAATGTCGAGAGCAATAAGCTCTCCGTATTCAGCATTGCACCAGCAGCTCACAAGAGCTGCTGGTGCAACGCCGCCCCCTGCAGACTCGCGGCCAAAAGGCCGCCAGCAGGGAGGTGTCAATCAACCCGATCGTACTTGATCGGGTTGAATTGTGGCAATTCCTGTCCGCCTGCTCAGAGCAGGTGGACAGGGTTATGGAGCAGCGGTCTTTAGACCGCTGCTTCATAACTGCTGTTTCTGGCGAGTCTGAAGACTCGCCAAAAACACGGGCCCTTAAGCTCCATTCGGAGCTTGATAAATGGGCCTCAGTGTTTGTGATTTGACATTGTATTATCAGTCACTAGATAGTATCTTTTTTGTTCATAAAATGTATCAGTTACCAGTCTGAGTTGGTAGATTCAATTCATATACAAGGAAATGGACACATATAGGCAAGCAACGAGTATGTTTGTTATTGTTGCTGTTGTAACAATATTGAGCCTGTGATCAGTCACGCTGTTGCTCAGTGTATTTGGTTATCTATTTGATCAGATTATATATATGTACCCCCTATTATATGTAACGGTTTATTGTTCACCCTGTAGATGTTAACTATATGCAAAAAGGGTTTACACTTAGCGATTAAGTATTGCGGATATTAAACCAAATAATTAGTAGCCGTGGCTTCAATGAGCTGTAAATGTATAATTGCAAATAAGGCTGACAGATCGTTGTGCTCTGTTACCAAAATAACATTACCGAGTTTTGGAAAGCCTAGCCAAAAAAGTTTTTTGTTTGATAAGCTGAAACCTAAAGTATAGATATAAGACTTTTGTATGCGAGTTTGCACTATTATTTAGATAGTAATTTAAACAAATCGTTATTAAATGATTGAATGCTACATAAGCTGCACTTTAAGTGGGTGAAGTAATCCACTGTATAAGTGAGTATATGTTCTTTTAACTATTAAAACCTTGTATATTATGTAACTGCGGTACTTGAATCAAATCGCACCCAAAAAATGTGACGTATAGTGAAACATATATTATCTTATAAAAAATGACAAAAAGTATATGACATATAGTGAAAAATGTATTCTCCCATGAAGAGTGTAAAATATGACATATGGTAAGAAATGTATTATTCTATAAAAAATAACAAAAAACATAGATATGACATATAGTGAAATAATATATTTTCCTTGAGGAGTGTAAAGTGATAAGACAATTGTGTCTTAAGCGATGAAATGTGATCGTGATAGTGTGATAATGATTAGAGGTTGTTAAATCGTTGAGAATGGGAAATAGTGAAATTGATATGTCCTTATAAATAAAAGAGAATTATAATGAAAATTACATACCCATGTACATGCCATATATTTATATTTTGAAGTAGGTTTTTATGAATACATTATAAGCATGATCGTTAAAGCTTTTTTCACATCTTATAGAAATGAACCAAAGTTATTCTGTTCATTAAGTCCATGTGATTGGACAGAATTTAATAGAAAGATCCCCTTGGTTTCAGCACAAAGCAGAGATTTCTCTAAATTGCCTCCTCTGATTCCTAGGGATATTTTTTGTATCCTGACGCATTTCACTTCTGATTGGTGACTTTGTAAAAAATGCCTGGCAACCAAAGTAATTTTTTTGCCATCTTTAAGATCTTTTTCTGCAGTTTTAATATTTCGTAAATGTTCCTGGGGTCTGATCCTGACTTTTCTTGCTGTCATTCCCATATAGAATTTCTCACACTTGCATTTGAGGGCATAGATTACTCCCTCAGTGTGGCAATCAATATATGCATTCATTTTGTGACATTTGTCAAATCTGTCTGTGATGGTGTTGATTTTAAGCATGAAGTTGCATGTATTACATGCAGCACATTTGAACAAGCCTGGTTTCAAAGCACTGGATTTTTGTCCTTTAAAGTAGCTGGGACTTATCATGTCCTTTAGATTTTAGACATTATCACACAGAATTTTGGATAGTATTGGGTCAGATTTAAGCATGTGCCAATTGTCATTTAAAATTCCTAAGATTTCCCTTGAGTTGGGATTATAAGTAGTTATAAATCTTACTTGATTTTCTGATTTTTAGGGTTTTGTTTCAAGTAATGCTGCTCTTGATGTGGTTCTTGCTCTGAACTCAGCTTTTTTAATAGATATTTTGCTGTACCCTCTTGCTATTAGTCTCTCTTTAAACTCCTTAGCTCTCTGATTGTAATTTTGTTCTGTGGAGCAATTTCTTCTAATGCGTAGAGATTCCCCAATGGGTAACGATTTTATCGTGTTGGGAGCATGTGCACTGGAGCTTTGTAACAGACTATTAGTGGTTGTTTTTTTAAACAAAGTAATCTCCACTCTATTTCTAACTGAGAAGTGGTATCAATAACAGGAACCTATACCTTGGTACTGTATATCCAAATATAACTCGAGTGCTATATGTGTATTCTTTATAGGGGTTTCTTTAACCTAATAATATTCTCTAAAGTTAAGATAATACACAGCACCATCTCACTAAATATCTATTTTACCACATACCAGTAAGTGGTCTAGATATCTGAGTTACTAAGGGTTTGAACATTTGTTTTCAACTTTAGTATAGTGGTGGCGACACCGGGAGCAGCAGATTAGGGGTTAATAGTTTTATGTAGGTGGCGGCGATGTTGGGGGCGGCAGATTATGGGTTAATAACATTATGTAGGTGGCGGCGATGTTAAGGGCGGCAGATTACTGGTGTTTAGACTCGGGGTGTTAGGTTTAAACATTATTTTCTTTTTCCCCATAGACATCAATGGGGCTGCGTTAAGGAGCTTTTGTTTCCGCGATCGCAAGTGTTAGTCTTTTTTTTGCCGGCTCTCCCCAATGATGTATATGGGGAAATTGTGCACGAACACGTCAAAGCAGCACTTGTTTTCTGTGCGGTATGGAGCTCAATGCAAGCTCAATCCTATTGGCTGATTGGATCAGCCAATAGGATTGAACTTCAATCCTATTGGCTGATTTCATCAACCAATAGGATTTTTCCTACCTTAATTCCGATTGGCTGATAGAATTCTATCAGCCAATCGAAATTGAAGGGACGCCATCTTGGATGACGTCACTTAAAGGAACCTTCATTCGTCGGGTAGTCGACGACCAGGAAGTATGCTACGCGTCGGATGTCTTGAAGATGGAGCCGCTCCACGCCGGATGGATGAAGATAGATGATGCCGTCTGGATGAAGACTTCTGCCCGTCTGGAGGACCTCTTCTGCCCGGCTTGAAGACTTCTGCCTGTCTGGAGGACCACTTCACCCAGCTTCGTTGAGGACTTTGGCCCGGTTGGGTGAAGACTTCTCAAGGTAGGGTGATCTTGAAGGGGTTAGTGTTAGGTTTTTTTTAAGGGGGTATTGGGTGGGTTTTAGAGTAGGGTTGGTTGTGTGGGTGGTGGGTTTTAATGTTGGGGGGGTATTGTACTTTTTTTTACAGGTAAAAGAGCTGATTACTTTGGGGCAATGCCCCGCAAAAGGCCCTTTTAAGGGCAATTTGTAATTTAGTATAGGGTAGGGCTTTTTATTATTTTGGGGGGCTTTTTTATTTTATTAGGGGGATTAGATTAGGTGTAATTAGTTTAAAAAACTTGTAATTATTTTAATATTTTCTGTAATTTAGTGTGTTTTTTTCCGTACTTTAGATAATTTAATTTAATTGTAATTAATTGTAGTTAATTTAGAGAATTAATTTAATTGTAGTGTAGTGTTAGGTGTAATTGTAACTTATGTTAGGTTTTATTTTACAGGTAAATTTGTCTTTATTTTAGCTAGGTAGTTATTAAATAGTTAATAACTATTTAATAACTATTCTACCTAGTTAAAATAAATACAAACTTGCCTGTAAAATAAAAATAAATCCTAAGCTAGCTACAATGTAACTATTAGTTATATTGTAGCTTTTTTAGGGTTTATTTTATAGGTAAGTATTTAGTTTTAAATAGGAATAATTTAGTTAATTATAGTAATTTTATTTAGATGTATTTAAATTATATTTAAGTTAGGGGGTGTTAGAGTTAGACTTAGGTTTAGTGGTTAATAAATGTAATATAGTGGTGGCGGTGTAGGGGGGGAGATTAGGGGTTAATAAATATAATGTTGGTGGCGGCGGTGTAGGGGGCGGCAGATTAGGGGTTAATAAGTATAATGTAGGTGGCGGTGGACTCCGGGAGCAGCGGTTTAGGGGTTAAAAACTTTATTTAGTTGCGGCGGGGTCCGTGAGTGGCAGTTTAGGGGTTAATACATTTATTAGAGTTGCGGCAGGCTCCGGGAGTGGCGGTTTAGGGGGTAAAACAGTGTAGTATAGTGTGGGTGCTTAGTGACAGGGTAGCAATAAAGCTGTGAAAAAGCAGAAGAGCAGCGAGATCGATGACTGTTAGTTAACAGTCCGCTGCTCATCGCCCCGTACTTGGTGCGCAGCTTTTTGACAGCTTTTTTGGTAATTTTGGAGAACGTATTCAGGTCCGCGGCAGCGATGTTAGGCGATCTTAGGCGAGCGTATTGGTGCCGTCGAATGCAGTTAAGTTGACAGATTGATAAATAGATGCCATAGTGTGTGCAATAACACAGGTTTCCATGATTCTATTGTACACAGAGTATTATGAATATGTGTACAGTTTTCACTGCCATTTTTTTTCTTTAGGTAGTGGAATCAAATCGGATGTTTCCATAGTATTAATAAAAAATGAATTGCCAATATTACCCTGTTAAAAAAAGACAGAAGAATGTGACAATACTTTATAGAGAAATGCAGAAAAATACGTATTTGAAATTGTACGACACATATTTTTTTATAGGGAGCACAACTATTGTTTTGAGAAACCAGTTTTTAACCTGAATAATTAACACATTTCTGTTCAATATATGTTTTAAATATAATATAATTTATGTGCACCTATTTCACCTCTAATAATTTGAATATAATTGTATTGTGAACGGATAAATATGCTTTGTGAGCAGTGCAATGCTAAATGTTTGTCACATAACATAATGCTAACATTGGGCTTTAAGAAATCCATGTGACTGAAGCTGAGGTGCACACTTACCAGTCTGTCTGTATTGATCTTCACTGACTGAACTGAAACAGAAAGTAATATTAGCTGGTAAGCCTGATCTGTAAGTGGGAGGATTCATGCTTAAGGTGGAATAGCATAATTATAATTAATTATAAATCGTGCACACAATTGATTTAGCTAAATCATGAGAATGATTTAGCAAAATTGTGTGCACGATTTTTGATATATATATTTTTTTTAATATATATATATATATATATTACAGACACCAGAGGTGTCACACAAGATGTTTTTCATAAATCGTGATCACATTGTGCTAAATCGTGCACACAATTGATTTAGCTGGTGTCTGTAATATATATATATACAGTATTTATATTATATATATATATATATATATATATATATGTGTGTGTATATATATATAAATGTATATATGTATATGTGTATATATGTACACAATGCAATATGTGTATGAGGAAAACAAGAAGAAAAAAAAAAGGAATTGCCAAATCCGGTGTTCATCTAAGGATTAAAGGGAAAGTGAACACCAGAATTTTTGTTGTTTTAAAAGATAGATAATCCCTTTATTACCCATTCCCCAGTTTTACATAACTAACACAGTTATAATGATATATGTTTTACCTCTGTAATTACCTTGTATCTAAGCATCTGCAGACTGCCCCCTTATTTCAGTTATTCTGACAGACTTGCATTTTAGCCAATCAGTGCTTACTCCTCAGTAAATTCACATGCCTGAGCTCAATGTTATCTATAAGAAACACATTAACTAACGCCATCTAGTGGTCAAAATGCATTCAGTTTAGAGGGGGCTTCAAGGTCTAAGAAATTAGCATATGAACCACCTAGGTTTAGCTTTCAACTAAGAATATCAAGAGAACAAAGCAAAATTGGTGATAAAACTAAATTGGAAAGCTGTTTAAAATGACATGCCTTATTTGAATCATGAAAGTTTTTATGGACTTGAATGTCCCTTTAAGCCTGTATCTTTTCTTGCAGGCTTAATCCTTAAAGGGACATAAAAACCCCATTTTTGTCTTTCTTGATTCGAATAGAACATACCATTTTGAACAACTTTTTAATTTACTTCTAATATCTTTGTTTTCTTGCTAACCTTTTTTGAAAATCAGGAAGGTAAGTTCAGGAGTGTTTCTGCAGCACTATATGGCAGCAGTTTTGCAACAATGTTATACATTAGCAAGAGCACTAGATGGCAGCAGTTTTATTACAATGTTATACATTAGCAAGAGCACTAGATGGCAGCAGTTTTATAACAATGTTATACATTAGCAAGAGCACTAGATGGCAGCAGTTTACAATGTTATACATTAGCAAGAGCACTAGATGGCAGCAGTTTTATAACAATGTTATACATTAGCAAGAGCACTAGATGGCAGCAGTTTTATAACAATGTTATACATTAGCAAGAGCACTAGATGGCAGCAGTTTTATAACAATGCTATACATTAGCAAGAGCACTAGATGGCAGCAGTTTTATAACAATGTTATACATTAGCAAGAGCACTAGATGGCAGCAGTTTATAACAATGCTATACATTAGCAAGAGCACTAGATGGCAGCAGTTTTATAACAATGTTATACATTAGCAGGAGCACTAGATGGCAGCAGATTTATAACAATGTTATACATTAGCAAGAGCACTAGATGGCAGCAGTTTTATTACAATGTTATACATTAGCAAGAGCACTAGATGGCAGCAGTTTTATTACAATGTTATACATTAGCAAGAGCACTAGATGGCAGCACTATTTCCTGTCATGTACTGTTTCAGACATGTGCACGCTACCTATCTAGATGTCTCTTCAACAAAGAATAACTTGAGAACTATGCAAATTTGATTAAAAAAAAATTTTGGAACTTTTTTTTAAAATTGTATTCTCTATCTGAATCAAGAAAGAAAAATGTTGGGTTTCATGTCTCTTTAAAACAAGAATTTTGGTAGATATTATGGACCAGATTTCAGCACCCCAGATATAGAGTGTAAGAGGTCTTTTGATACAACTTATCATTGGCCGCATCGTTCGTTGTGAAAAAGGGAGATGAACAAGATATTTCTGATATGTAAATATTAAACTATGCACCCAAAAAAACAGAATTTATGTTTACCTGATAAATTTCTTTCTCCTACGTTGTATCCGGTCCACGGCTTCATCCTTATTTGTGGGATATTCTCAATCCCTACAGGAAGTGGCAAAGAGAGCACACAGCAAAGCTGTCCATATAGCTCCCCTCAGGCTCCGCCCCCCCAGTCATTCGACCGACGGTTAGGAGAAAAAAGAGAACCATAGGGTGCAGTGGTGACTGTAGTTTACAAAAAAATAATTTAAACCTGACCAAAATGCCAGGGCGGGCCGTGGACCGGATACACCGTAGGAGAAAGAAATTTATCAGGTAAACATAAATTCTGTTTTCTCCTACATTGGTGTATCCGGTCCACGGCTTCATCCTTACTTGTGGGAACCAATACCAAAGCTTTAGGAAACGGATGAAGGGAGGGAACAAGTCAGGTAACCTAAACGGAAGGCACCACTGCTTGCAAAACCTTTCTCCCAAAAATAGCCTCCGAAGAAGCAAAAGTATTGAATATGTAAAATTTGGCAAACGTATGCAGTGAAGACCAAGTCGCTACCTTACAAATCTGCTCAACAGAAGCCTCATTCTTGAAAGCCCATGTGGAAGCCACAGCTCTAGTAGAGTGAGCTGTAATTCGTTCAGGAGGCTGCCTTCCAGCAGTCTCATAAGCCAACCGGATGATGCTTTTTAGCCAGAAGGACAGAGAGGTCACAGTCGCCTTTTGACCTCTCCTCTTGCCAGAATAGACGACAAACAAGGACGATGTTTGTCTGAAGTCTTTAGTTGCTTTTAGATAAAACTTCAAAGCATGAACCACATCAAGATTGTGTAACAGACGTTCCTTGTTAGAAACTGGATTAGGACACAGAGAAGGAACAACTATTTCCTGGTTGATATTCTTATTGGAAACCACTTTTGGAAGAAAACCAGGTTTGGTACGTAAAATGACCTTATCTGTATGGAACACCAGAAAGGGTGAATTACACTGCAAAGCAGACCATTCAGAAACTCTTCTAGCAGAAGAAATAGCTACTAAAAACAAAACTTTCCAAGATAGTAACTTAATATCTATGGAATGTAGAGGTTCAAACAGAACCCCTTGAAGAACTGAAAGAACTAAATTTAGACTCCATGGAGGAGCCACAGGTCTGTAGACAGGCTTGATTCTGAATAAAGCCTGTACAAACACCTGAATATCTGGCATGGCTGCCAGGCGCTTGTGTAACAAAACAGACAGAGCAGATATCTGTCCTTTTAAGGAACTAGTTGATAGACCTTTCTCCAATCCTTCTTGGAGAAAAAATAGTATCCTTGGAACCCTTGGAATCGCACCAGCAAAGATATTTCCGCCATATCTTATGGTAAATTTTTCTGGTGACAGGCTTTCTAGCCTGGATCAAAGTATCTATAACTGACTCCGAAAACCCACGCTTAGCTAGAATCAAGCGTTCAATCTCCAAGCAGTCAGTTGCAGAGAAACTAGGTTTGGATGTTCGAATGGACCTTGAATTAGAAGGTCCTGTCTCAAAGGCAGCTTCCATGGTGGAACCGATGACATATTCACCAGGTCTGCATACCAAGTCCTGTGTGGCCACGCAGGAGCTATCAGAATTACCGAAGCCTTCTCCTGTTTGATCCTGGCTACTAGCCGGGGGAGAAGGGGAAAACGGTGGAAAGACATAAGCTAGATTGAACGACCAAGGCGCTACTAAGGCATCTACCAATGTCGCCTTGGGATCCCTAAACCTGGACCCGTAACGTGGAACTTTTGAGTTCTGACGTGACGCCATCAGATCCAGATCTGGAATGCCCCATAGCTGGGTCAGCTGAGCAAAAACCTCCGGGTGGAGTTCCCACTCCCCCGGATGAAAAGTCTGACGACTCAGATAATCTGCTTCCCAGTTGTCCACTATTGGGATGTGAATTGCTGATAGATGGCAGGAGTGATCCTCTTCCCATTTGATGATCTTGGATACCTCCCTCATCGCCAGGGAACTCTTCGTTCCCCCCTGATGATTGATGTAAGCTACAGTCGTCATGTTGTCCGACTGAAATCTGATGAATTTGGCCTCCGCTAGTTGAGGCCATGCCTGGAGCGCATTGAATATCGCTCTCAATTCCAAAATGTTTATCGGGAGAAGAGATTCTTCCCGAGACCATAGAACTTGAGCCTTCAGGGACTCCCAGACCGCGCCCCAGCCTAAGAGGCTGGCGTCGGTCGTGACAATGATCCACTCCGGTCTTCGGAAACTCATTCCCTGAGACAGGTGATCCTGAGACAACCACCAGAGGAGTGAGTCTCTGGTTTTCTGGTCCATCTGAATCTGGGGAGACAAATCTGCATAATCCCCATTCCATTGTTTGAGCAAGCACAGTTGCAATGGTCTTAAATGAATTCGAGCAAAGGGAACCACGTCCATTGCCGCAACCATTAGTCCTATTACCTCCATGCACTGAGCTATGGAGGGTTGAGGAATGGATTGAAGAACTCGACAAGTGTTCAAAAGTTTTAATTTCCTGACCTCCGTCAGAAAGATTTTAATTTCTACCGAGTCTATTATTGTTCCCAGGAAGGGAACCCTTGTGAACGGGGACAGAGAACTTTTTTCTATGTTCACCTTCGACCCGTGAGACCTTAGAAAGGCTAGAACAATGTCTGTATGAGCCCTTGCTTTGTGAAAGGACGACGCCTGTATTAAAATGTCGTCTAGGTAAGGTGCTACTGCAATGCCCCTTGGCCTTAGCACCGCTAGAAGGGACCCTAGCACCTTTGTGAAAATTCTGGGAGCAGTGGCCAATCCGAAGGGAAGAGCCACGAACTGGTAATGCTTGTCCAGAAAGGCGAACCTCAGAAACTGATGGTGATCTTTGTGGATAGGAATATGCAGGTACGCATCCTTTAAGTCCACGGTAGTCATATATTGACCCTCCTGGATCATTGGTAAAATTGTCTGAATGGTTTCCATTTTGAATGATGGAACTCTGAGGAATTTGTTTAGGATCTTTAAGTCCAGAATTGGCCTGAAAGTTCCTTCCTTTTTGGGAACTACAAACAGGTTTGAGTAAAATCCCAGTCCTTGTTCTGCTGTTGGAACTGGGTGTATCACTCCCATTTTTAAAAGGTCTTCTACGCAATGTAAGAATGCCTGTCTCTTTATCTGGTCTAAAGATAAGCGAGACATGTGGAACCTTCCCCTTGGAGGAAGATCCTTGAATTCTAGAAGATACCCCTGAAAGACAATTTCTAGTGCCCAGGGGTCCGGAACATCTCTTGCCCAGGCCTGAGCAAAGAGAGAAAGTCTGCCCCCTACTAGATCCAGTCCCGGATCGGGGGCTACCCCTTCATGCTGTCTTGGTAGCAGCAGCAGGCTTTTTGGACTGTTTACCCTTGTTCCAGCCTTGAAATGGTTTCCATGCTGGTTTGGGTTGGGATGCGTTACCCTCTTGCCTAGTGGCTGTAGAGGTAGAAGCCGGTCCGTTCCTGAAATTGCGAAAGGAACGAAAATTAGACTTATTTTTAGCTTTGAGAGGTCTATCCTGTGGAAGGGCATGTCCCTTTCCCCCAGTGATATCTGAAATAATTTCTTTCAACTCTGGCCCGAATAGGGTCTTACCCTTGAAAGGAATATCAAGCAATTTTGTTTTGGACGACACATCCACCGACCACGATTTTAGCCAAAGCGCTCTACGCACCACTATTGCGAAATCAGATTTTTTTGATGCTAATTTAGCTAACTGAAAAGCGGCATCTGTAATGAAAGAATTAGCCAACTTCAGGGCGTGAATTCTATCCATGACTTCATCATAAGGATGATAAATGCAATTCGTTATCGGCACCTGTAACAATCCCAAGTCCACTGCACTGTTGACAACTTTACATATGTGACCGGACCCGTATCGTCCGTAACTTCACCACTCACCTCACACAGTGGACCGGTCCTAACGGCAAAGATTCTCCTTAGGGCGACCTGTCTGTACGATATCCACAGAATGTTTTGTCACTGTGGGTAAAAACCTCCACCAGTGCCGTCCATGAAACTGGAGTTACAAGCGTCCTGCTTCACTCTGTTAGCATCGAGCCTCAATCTCTCTCAGCGTGTGACGTCACCCGATCCTGCCTCCCGTATTCTCGTCCACCTGTTGCCGTGAGAGGTGAGTGGGCTTGTGTTTGCAGGGGTCTCCTTCATGTTATCTGTGCAATATCCTCTGTTTCAATCAATGTAGCAATAACAAAAAGTTGGATGCACTGGATACAGATGAAATTTCAGAAAGCTTTATTTGAAGAAACAAATAAAATAAAGCTTTCTGAAACTTCATCTGTATCCAGTGCATCCAACTTTTTGTTATTGCTTCATCATAAGGAGTCTCCTTCTGGAGCGAGTTTTCTAATTCCTCAAACCAAAAAGCAGCTGCAGTGGTTACAGGAATAATGCAAGAAATTGGTTGAAGAAGAAAACCTTGTTGAACAAAAATTTTCTTAAGTAAACCTTCTAATTTTTTATCCATAGGATCTTTGAAAGCGCAACTGTCTTCTATTGGTATAGTCGTGCGCTTAGCTAGCGTTGAAACTGCCCCCTCTACCTTAGGGACCGTCTGCCACGCGTCCCTTCTGGGGTCAACAATGGGGAACATTTTCTTAAATATAGGAGGGGGAACAAAAGGTACACCTGGCTTCTCCCACTCCTTATTCACTATATCCGCCACCCTCTTAGGTATCGGAAACGCATCAGTGTGTACTGGGACCTCTAAGAATTTATCCATTTTACACAATTTTTCTGGGACCACCAAAGGTTCACAATCATCAAGCGTAGCTAGGACCTCCTTAAGTAGGGCGCGGGGGTGTTCTAGCTTAAATTTAAATGCTATGGCATCAGGCTCTGCCTGCTGAGAAATTTTTCCTGTGTCAGAAATTTCTCCCTCAGACAGGCCCTCCCTCACCGCCAAGTCAGATTGATGTGAGGGCACTACAGATAAATTATCCTCTGCGTCTGCTTGCTCATTTTCTGAATTTAAAACTGAGCAATCACGCTTCCTAGGAAAATCTGGCAGTTTGGATAAAAATGCTGCAAGAGAATTATCCATTACTGCTGCTAACTGCTGCATAGTAATAGCAATTGGAGCGCTAGATGTACTGGGCATCGCTTGCGCGGGCATAGCTGGTGTTGACACAGAAGGAGAGGATAGTGAGCTATCCTCACTACCTTCAGCTATATCTGGGCTATATCTTTAAGTGTGATTGTATGGACCTTAAGCTGTTTGGACGCTATGGCACACTTCACACATAAATTTAATGGGGGAACCACCTTGGCCTTTGAACATACAGAACATAGGTTATCTGAAGGGTCAGACATGTTTGACAGACTTAAACAGATCTTCAATGCAATAAAAATTATTTTTTACAAAACCGTTACTGTGTCTTTAAATAATAAAAGTGCACACTTTATTATTGAAACATCAAAAAACCCTCAAATAAACATCCGATTTTAATGAAATTTTCACCACAGTGTCTTAATGCTTTGAAAAGATTGCACACAAATTTTCAGACCAATTAACCCCTTAATGCCCAAACCGGAGCTAATAACAGCAATTAACCGCATACACACTACAGTACTATGCATACACACTACAGTACTATGCCACAGCTTCCACTGTGGCCTTTACCTTCCTTAGGGATTATTTTTGTAGGAAATGAGCCTCTCTGGAGTCTTTTCTGATGCCTCTGGACTCCCCACATGAAGCTGCATGAACTGCCTAGGCAAAACAACTGCGCAATTGAGGCACGAAAATGAGGCCTCCTCCCTCTTCATTCCAGAGTGGAGGGGCCTTTCTGACTAGATTAGGTGTCCAAATAAGTGCCAGGTGCAAATTAAACCCCAAAAGTGTTTTAAAGTCTGAAAAAACACCTTAATTATAGTGAAAAACATGCTAAAAAGCAATCGATTATGCCCACAAAAGTGTCAACCAGCATAGAGCCCTTAATATAAGCAATAATCTTATACAGAGTCTAAGAAAAATGGCTTACCTATCCCAGAGGGGATTGCTGACAGTCTTCTAGCATTACTAGGTCTTGTTAGAAAAATGACTGATCATACCTGAAGCAGTTAAGCCTGCAAACTGTTCCCCCCAACTGAAGTTCTCTGGTTTCAACAGTCCTGCGTGGCAACAGCAATGGATTTTAGTTACTGGTGCTAAAATCATATTCCTCTTGGCAGAAATCTTCATCACTTTCTGCTGCAGAGTAAATAGTACAAGCCGGCACTATTTTAAAATAAACTCTTGATAGAAGAATAAAAAACTACAACTAAACACCACATACTCTTTACCACCCCGTGGAGATGCTACTAGTTAGAGCGGCAAAGAGAATGACTGGGGGGGGCGGAGCCTGAGGGGAGCTATATGGACAGCTTTGCTGTGTGCTCTCTTTGCCACTTCCTGTAGGGATTGAGAATATCCCACAAGTAAGGATGAAGCCGTGGACCGGATACACCAATGTAGGAGAAATTCAGTCTTTCAAATATTAAGTGGTTGTGGATGTGATGCATTAAACTTTATATATATATTTTAATGTGCCTTAAAAGAGTAGCTTATTTTTTTATATTAAAATCCCTTCTGTAACTATGTGAGACACAGAGCACTGCAATGCCATTTCAAACAAAGCTACGGTCAGTTTATCAAAGGTGGGATACATATCCATTTTACAAAGGAGCACACTAGGAGCCCGATCACATATGTGGCGCCGACTATTTTTAGACTGATGTTGCGAACACATATACGGCGCCCCATACAAATGCGGCGCGTATATTTCACCCTTCGGCCGCTAATTTTACTCCCATAAACTAACATAGAACCGGCGTCGCAAATCAGTATCACATATTTAGCGCAAGGACTTACGCCTTGCACTGAGTATATGAGCACAGCAACTCCCTGGAAGCCCTAACAAACATCTAATGCATGCGCAAAATGTACCTCTCAACCGCCATCCCCCCACCGCAATAACTAATAAATGTATTAACCCCTAATCCGCCAACCCCCAAATCGCAAAGTATCTAATTACACTATTAACCCCTAATCCGCCACCCACCCACATCACAAAGTACCTAATAAAGTTATTAACCCCTAATCCACCACCTAACAAAAACGCAAAGTATCTAATTACACTACAGGGAGTGCAGAATTATTAGGCAAATGAGTATTTTGACCACATCATCCTCTTTACGCATGTTGTCTTACTCCAAGCTGTATAGGCTCGAAAGCCTACTACCAATTAAGCATAGGTGATGTGCATCTCTGTAATGAGAAGGGGTGTGGTCTAATGACATCAACACCCTATATCAGGTGTGCATAATTATTAGGCAACTTCCTTTCCTTTGGCAAAATGGGTCAAAAGAAGGACTTGACAGGCTCAGAAAAGTCAAAAATAGTGAGATATCTTGCAGAGGGATGCAGCACTCTTAAAATGGCAAAGCTTCTGAAGCGTGATAATCGAACAATCAAGCGTTTCATTCAAAATAGTCAACAGGGTCGCAAGAAGCGTGTGGAAAAACCAAGGCGCAAAATAACTGCCCATGAACTGAGAAAAGTCAAGCGTGCAGCTGCCAAGATGCCACTTGCCACCAGTTTGGCCATATTTCAGAGCTGCAACATCACTGGAGTGCCCAAAAGCACAAGGTGTGCAATAGTCAGAGACATGGCCAAGGTAAGAAAGGCTGAAAGACGACCACCACTGAACAAGACACACAAGCTGAAACGTCAAGACTGGGCCAAGAAATATCTCAAGACTGATTTTTCTAAGGTTTTATGGACTGATGAAATGAGAGTGAGTCTTGATGGGCCAGATGGATGGGCCCGTGGCTGGATTGGTAAAGGGCAGAGAGCTCCAGTCCGACTCAGACGCCAGCAAGGTGGAGGTGGAGTACTGGTTTGGGCTGGTATCATCAAAGATGAGCTTGTGGGGCCTTTTTGGGTTGAGGATGGAGTCAAGCTCAACTCCCAGTCCTACTGCCAGTTTCTGGAAGACACTTTCTTCAAGCAGTGGTACAGGAAGAAGTCTGCATCCTTCAAGAAAAACATGATTTTCATGCAGGACAATGCTCCATCACACGTGTCCAAGTACTCCACAGCGTGGCTGGCAAGATAGGGTATAAAAGAAGAAAATCTAATGACATGGCCTCCTTGTTCACCTGATCTGAACCCCATTGAGAACCTGTGGTCCATCATCAAATGTGAGATTTACAAGGAGGGAAAACAGTACACCTCTCTGAACAGTGTCTGGGAGGCTGTGGTTGCTGCTGCACGCAATGTTGATGGTGAACAGATCAAAACACTGACAGAATCCATGGATGGCAGGCTTTTGAGTGTCCTTGCAAAGAAAGGTGGCTATATTGGTCACTGATTTGTTTTTGTTTTGTTTTTGAATGTCAGAAATGTATATTTGTGAGTGTTGAGATGTTATATTGGTTTCACTGGTAAAAATAAATAATTGAAATGGGTATATATTTGTTTTTTGTTAAGTTGCCTAATAATTATGCACAGTAATAGTCACCTGCACACACAGATATCCCCCTAAAATAGCTATAACTAAAAACAAACTAAAAACTACTTCCAAAACTATTCAGCTTTGATATTAATTAGTTTTTTGGGTTCATTGAGAACATGGTTGTTGTTCAATAATAAAATTAATCCTCAAAAATACAACTTGCCTAATAATTCTGCACTCCCTGTATTAACCCCTAATCTGCCACCCAACCAAAACGCAAAGTATCTAATTACACTATTACCCTTAATCCGCCAATCCCCCACATCGCAAACTACCTATTAAAACGATTAACCCCTAAATTGCCAACCACCCACAATGTAATCCACCTAATTAGTCTATTAACCCCTAAACTGCCCCCCACAAAAAAAGACTATCTTTTTAAAAAATACATTAAAAATTACCAAAATAAAAAAATCCTAAAATAAAATTAAAATAAAAACTCTAATAGTACAAAAAATAAAAAAATATAAAATTACAGACAAAAATAAAAGAAATTATCCAAAAAAAATGAACCTACCTAATACCCCTATAAAAACAAAAAAGCCACCTCAAAATAAAAACACCCACTAATCTAAGAATAAACTACCAATAGCCCTTAAAAGGGCCTTTTGTAGGGCATTGCTCTTTTACATAAAAAAAACTAAAAATTAACCCCCTAACAGTAAAACCCCCCACCCAACCTCCCAAAATAAAAAAGACCTAACTCTAAAAAAATTGAATCTATCCATTGCCCCTAAAGGGCCATTTGTATGGGCAATCAGCTCTTTTGCTGCCCATCAAAAAATAAAAAAGCCCTAATCTAAACCCCCCCCCCCCAAAAAAAAAACTAACACTAACCCAAAAAATGTACTCACCATTCCTGAAGACCGGACATCCATCTTCTTCAAGGGGGAGAAAAGTCTTCATCCAGTCGGATCCATCTTCATCCATCGCTGGACCATCTTCTATCTTCTTCCCGGAGGTGCGGAGCAGTCTTCTGAGGCCCAGAGCGGTCTTTTGTGGAGGCTGTCTTCGGCAATGTGGAGGTCGCCTTCATGCGATCGACCGCCGCACAATAAAGATTGAATGCAAGGTTGCAAGGTACCCCTTTAATATTGGGGTACCTTGCATTCCTATTGGCTGAAATTTTAAAATCAGTCTGTTGGCTGATTTGAACAGGGCAATGCCTTACAAAACCCCATTTTTTTTTTTTTTTTAAAACCAACTTTGAGACTTTTATTGATGGGCGACAACTTTATACTCCTAAATATCACTAAACTGTGTACAATTAGGAAGTCAACATTATAGGAGAGACAGCAAAATCAAACAAAGCAGATTTAAAAGATTACTGGTTCATTTTATAGCGCACTGTATTTTGTAATCTAAATCTTGTGTACACAGAACCATAATTTAAGTTTGAAAATTTTAATAGCAGTAAAGTTAAAATCACCCATCTATACTGTACTTTCAACTCATATTTCCTTGCCAGCAATTTGCCTTAAAGCCACTTGCTGCATAAAAGAATTGCAAAATAGCATCTGTTGCTTCCAGCAGCAAATGAGTTAAAACAGTTTAATACCTCACAATTAGAACAATTTTATTATTTATCTATTCCTATGAGGCACCAGCAACCTTGGAAAAGCCTGCATTTTTGTTTCTTACTGATTTGTGAGAAACTCAAGAAAATTGCAGCCATTTTTTTTTTTTTTTTTAAATTATGTTTTAATCAATGATTTGAAAAGCAGATAGTGGCAAGGATCACAAGGAGCAGAAATAGCTGGTAGGAATAATGTGAACCTTGGATTAAAGTTAAAACGTTTTCTTTTCAAGAACGTATATTAATCAATGCTGGTGCAATGTTTCTTTGGCTAGGCATAAATATGGAGACATCCACTTTTAGCCTAGACACTAAAAATATATATTTAAAAAAATATATACAGAAAAAAAAGTCTGTATTGTTAGATTCATCATTGCTTACTTTGTCTCGCTTCTGTGGTTATTCAAGAAAGCCTGAAGCAGTTAACTAAAAGAAGAATCATGAAAACATCCGATATAACCATCAGGGAGGTTATTTCTTTTATTTAATGTTTATTTAATCCAGAATGATTAAACTTGATTGTTAAATTATTTCACTTTTGCAGGTCAAATTATATGCTATAACCTGCGTGCAACAGGGAGTTGGAAATAATACACATTCCAGCATTCCCCTGATGTTCAGTGGGTTAAAGCAAAGAGTGTTTTAAGCTTCCCCTGATTAATCTACTCTAAACACTCTAGGGCATAAAGAGGAGCTGTAAGAGGTATCGAGACATAAGGGGTTCACTCAGCACAGGATAAAAAAGGGAAGTGAAAAAAGTGAGTTGTGATCTATGAAGAGGGAATCTTGCTCGCGCACACACACACACAATGGAGAGCTTCACAGCAGATCGACACGTCGGTAATACAGGAGGTAGGCCGTCCGCTCCACCGTCTGTTTCACCACCTGATACTGGTTAATCACTTTGACAGTTTGGTCGTCTATGCGTAACCAGCCATTAAGACCGATCTGGAAGACATCTGTAGTGTAATGGCCGCCAGTGGCACTGTTTCCATGGTGGCAGACAACTGCAAAGAGCCGGTAGGTTCTTTGGCCTTTAAAAATCTTACTTTTCACTCCTGAAGAAAACAGATCTTTACTAATTTCCAGGTCCACAGGATATTCTATATTTTTTATGAGTTTCTGGCATCCGCCTGTCTTCTCAAATACAAAACGTTTAAGGTGTAACACAAGCAGAGGGGGAAGTTCTTCCAAAGTCACTCTCCGGCTGATCTCAACCTCTTGTTTGGTTTTGGTGGTGTAGCCCTGGACAGACTCTCGAGCCACCAGACTCTCCAGCGCTTCTTGGACGGTGCGGATCTTTTCAGACTGAATATCTAGTTGCAGAGTGAAAAAGGGTTGCAAAGTGGCTGATTCCTTTGAACTTTGTTGATAGACTACAGACCTCATATGTGCTCCAAAAATGTCAGTAATCAGAGTCTGGACAAAGTCAGTTTGCCTAGTGACCAACGACTTGTTGCGGGGTCCGACTTGCTCCCACTCATCACTACCTTCCCCTTGTTCATCTTGTTGATTCTGTCCATCTTCTTCATTCCCAGGCTGAGTGTCAGGACCATTAGAAACTGTAATTTTGTCATTCGGTGGATAAAGAAGTTTCATCAATAAGAGCAATTCTTCATGCAGTCCATTCAACACAAATCCAAGATACTCTTCTGCATCTTCCTGACGACCCTTTTCAGAAAGACTTGATTTAGAAAGAGTAAGTAAACGGCAAATGTAATTGGGCTCAAAAGGTGCTCCAGGGCGAATTTCCCGCACAACTGCAAAAGGCCATTTTAAAGGGACACTGAACCCCAAAAAATTATTTCATGATTCAGATAGAGCATGAAATTTTAAGCAACTTTCTAATTTAATCCTATTATCAATTTTTCTTTGTTCTCTTGCTATCTTTATTTTAAAAGCGGGAATGTAAATCTTAGCAGCCAGCCCATTTTAGGTTCAGCACCATGGATAGCACTTTCTTATTGGAGGCTTACATTTAAGTAAGCATAACCCAGGTTTTCAACCTTTAAGGGCTATTGGTAGTTTATTCTTAGATTAGGGGGTGTTTTTATTTTGGGGTGTCTTTTTTGTTTTTATAGGGGTATTAGATTAGGTTTAACAAAAAAAAATTGGATAATTTTGTTTATTTTTTGTAATATTAGATTTTTTATTTTAATTTAAGCTTTTTTTTTTTTTTTTTTTTTTTTAAAAGAGCTTTATTGAATAACAAAAATACAAGCGTGATAAAGCCACATAACACTTATGAAAAATACACAGGTAATTAGAGGCTGAAAAAGTCATACACTTCAAATTGAAATATGCCCCCGTTCCCAGGACTAAGCTGGAAACGTGAGTTTACAATCATACTGTTTTTAAACAATTTTTAGATGAACATGTGAGAACAATGTATCAAACAACCTGCATAGAGGGAGGGGAGAGTCGGGAGTAGGTCATTAGAGAAAAGGGGGTATAGAGGGGAAAAGGACCGAGAGTGAAGAGGGGAGAGAAAAAACAAAACAAAAAAAAAACAAATAGAGATTTCTCATCCAGCAGCAAGGGCTTTATATTGTGCCGCGCCATAATGCTAATAGAAGTTCAAATTTGTCTAATGTGTGGTTTTTAAGATAGTGGTATCTCTCTAGGGTCAGCAATTCCTCTATCTGAAGACTCCACTCTTCCAGGGTAGGGATCGAGCGGGTTTTCCATTTTCTTGGTATCAGCTTTTTCGCACCAGTGAGCATAAGTAGCAGCAGTGCCAGGTGTACCTGGCTTGCCGTCTTGGGTAGTCTAAGGAAAAGCATGATCTCCGGGCTTGCCGGAACATGGATGTGCAAGATCTCAGACATCTTACGTATAACCTCATTCCAAAAAGGCACCAAAGTTGGGCATGACCACCATATGTGCAGCAAGGAGCCGTGGTCTCCACAGCCCCTCCAACACAGAGGGCTAGCCGTTGGGAAAAATCTGTGCAATCTGATAGGCGTCAGGTACCACCTGCTAAAGAGCTTAATATGTGATTCTTGTATGGTTGATGAGACCGATGATTTTTTTATAAGTTTAAATGCTTTTAACCATTGTTCTAAATCAATATCCAACCCTAAGTCCTCTGACCATCGAGTAGTGTAAGTCGGGAGTGAGTCTGATCCCTGCAAGGTCACTATTTTGTATATGAGAGAGATTAAGTGTCCAGGAAGGGAGTCCCTAGTGCATAAACTCTCAAAGGTAGTAAGAGATCTGCCCAATTCTCGCTTTCGTTTGTGGTTAGAGATAAAGTGTATTAACTGATTGTAATGCATCCACGAGGAGAAGATATTGGGTTGAAATGTCCTAAGAGATTCAAGCGATTTAATCTGTCCTGATTCTACAACCCCCATGACTGAACCCTCCCTGACTCTGTAAGGTATAATTCTATGAGATCCCAATCTGTGGTAGGGTATCTCCGGGTTTTCTATAACTGGTGTTAGAGGAGAGAAGTATGAGGAGATATTAGTGGAGGTCATGACAGTAGAGTCCCAGTTGCTGAACGCCTCTTCAAATAAGTGATATCTGTTAATTATCTTGGGGCGCTGCGCGGGGGGAAGCCATGCTAGAGAGCTCACATTACTAACCTTCAAAATTTGTCTGTCTAAGCCCTCCCATGCTTTATGTTTAGGATTATGAGCCCATTCCACTATCCTCTGCAGTCCTATAGCTTTTTTGTATTTAGAAATATCAGGTAGGCCCAAGCCTCCTCTGTCTCTTGGTAAGTACATAGTGCGTTTAGGGACCCTGGGCTTAATATTATCCCATGTGTATTGCTCGATAAGTTTCTGCATTTGGGCGATATAGCCCTTTGGTAATGTTATGGGAAGTGTCTGGAGCAGATACAACAGTCGAGGCAGAACATTCATCTTAATGACCCCCGCTCTGCCCAGCCAGGATATGTATCTGTTTCTCCATGGGGAAAGATCGGCAGCAATCTCATTTTTAAGAGGAACGTAATTATATTTAAAGAGATCTGCTGGGTCAGGAGTTAGGAAAATGCCTAAGTATTTTAACTTCTTATCGGCTATTGAGATTTGGTATTTTTGTTGTAAGTTCTGTATTGCTTTTGGACATGCATTAATGTTAAGGAGCTCCGACTTGCTCAGATTAAGAGAAAAGTCAGAGACCTTTCCATATTCCTCTAATTCCGCCAGTAATTCAGGGAGCGATTTTGATACATTAGTCAGAGTGTACAAGACATCGTCAGCGTAAAGCGCCTGTTTATGTTCCGCGTCCCCCACTCTTATTCCATTTATGCAGGGATTCGTTCTAACTTTTTGTGCGAGAACCTCAATGGTCAGGGCAAAGAGGAGTGGGGACAGAGGGCAGCCCTGCCGAGTACCATTCTTTATGTCTAGTGGGTCCGAGAGGGTATTGTTGACTCTAATCCTAGCATTAGGGTTGGAATATAAGGCTAAGACGTAGTTCAAAAACACCAGGCCAAATCCCATCTTCTCCAGTACCCGACGCAGGAAGACCCAGTTTACCCTATCAAAGGCCTTCTCTGCGTCGGTGGAGAAGAGCACCATCGGAGTACCCGAGACCCTAGCGTGAGTAATCAGCTGGGTCACCTTGATAGTGTTATCCCTGGCCTCTCGGCCAGGGACAAATCCCACCTGGTCATTACTGATCAGCTGCGGCAGATATTTATTAAGTCTAGATGCCAGAATCTTCGCCAGCAGCTTCATATCTGAATTTATCAGGGATATGGGGCGAAAATGACCTGGGGTATCAGCTGACTTACCTGGCTTCGGTATAACAGTGATGTGTGCTTCTAAAAGGATTCGTGATAGTGAGGGGCGATCTCGTAAACTATTAAATAACTGGAGGATTGGGCCTGCTAGAACCTCCTTAAACTTCTTGTAATATGCTGTGGAAAAACCATCAGGCCCTGGGCTCTTTCCCCCTGGTGAGTTTTTAATGGCTTCAAACAATTCCTCAATTGTAATGGGAGAATCCAGAAGATCAGAATCTTCCTTTGATAGAGTGGGGAGGTCTATATTTCTGAGGTAAGAGTCAACATTGGTTTCGTGTTGTAGGTCATTAGCTGCCTGATCTGGCCTGTTTGGTGGGCTGTGAATGTTGTATAATGAGTGGTAGTATTTGTAGAACTCGTTTGTAATCTGCTCACTGGTGCGCAACTCTCTACCGTCGGATGATTTAAGGAAGTGAATGTGCGAACGAAGTTGTCGCTTTTTAAGAGATCTGGCTAGGATTCTACCGGGTTTGTCACCTCCTTCATAATAATACTGTCTCAGCTGCAGAGCTTTCTTTTGGTGTGATTGTGTTAGGTGTCTCTGAAATTCAGTCCTAGTTTTCTTTAGGTCATTTAGTGTAGTCATGCAAGATGGATTGGTTTTGTGTTTTGCCTCGAGCAGCGCAATCTGTGCCTGAATAGTATTGTATTTGGTTCTATACTGTTTATTAAGAAATTCTTTATGTCTGATCAGGGATCCTCTGATCACGCTTTTATGGGCTTCCCATATAATCTCTTGTGTAGTGTCCGGGTAAGTATTGATCTCAAAGTATTCTTTTAATGTTTTAACAATATCTCTAAAGATGAGGGGGTCGTCAAGAATCGAGTCGTCTAACTTCCAAGTATTATGTGTGATGGGAATATCAGGCCAGAGGATCGAGCATGAGACAGGAGCGTGGTCTGACCAGGTTATGTGATCAATGGAGCAGTTGTGGGTGAGTGATAGACCGCAGGAGTCAGTATATATGTAATCCAGTCTGGAGTAGCTATTATGGGGGATAGAGTAGAATGAAAAATCCCTGGCCGTCGGGTGTAGTGTGCGCCAGACGTCATGGAACTTTAAATTACCTAGTATCTCATTTACCTGGCTGATTGTCGAATTGGGAGTGCATGATATACCTCTTGAGGTATCTACTAAAGGATCAACAGCTAAATTAAAGTCGCCCGCTAAATATGTGATTCCTCTAGAGTGTTCCAAGATTAAGTCCGAGATGTGTTTTAGAAAAGTCTCCTGACCCTGATTGGGAGAGTATATGGAAACCAGTGTTATGTAGTGTCCAAAAAGGGTCCCTACCAATAGCAGGAAGCGTCCGTTAGGGTCTTTTTCTATAAGCGTTGGAAGGAAGGGGACTGACTTGTGAAATACTATGCCCACTCCCCCTCTTTTAGTTTGGCCTGAAGCGAAATATGCTAGAGGGAACCGGGAGTTATTCCATTTGGGTTCTTTACCTTTCTTAAAATGCGTTTCCTGCAGTAGGATTATCTGACTCTGAGATTTTTGCAGTTCCCTAAAAGCAATAGAGCGCTTGCCTGGGTCATTTAGACCCTTTGCATTAATAGTTGTGATATTTATGGAATGGTCACCAAATTTCTTAGACTTGTACTGTTGTGGCATGATGATCACTCTGAGAGAAAAAAAAAAAAAAAAAAAAAGGGGAAAAGGGGAGAAAGTTGGGGGAAGTTTAGGTGGGTGGAAAAGAGTTAGGGAGATAGAAGTTACCTGGTGCAAAGGTGAGACCCAAAAATTCGTAACAAGGTAAAATTAGGGGTGGTTGACCTAAGATCTCAGGGATGCCCCAGGCAGACCTTGTAACAGAACAAAGAGTACAAAAATAGGGGAAAAGCCCCTTAACTGACGTGAGCTATATATAACTTATAAAATACAAGCAACATTTTTAAGTAGCGAACATAAACATTATTATTAACCAACCTTCTTGATAACATTTAAAGAGATGTAATACCAGTCTGAAAGTGTCTTGCTTAACTCTTACCCATAAAGCTGTATGTGTGCGGATTGAGAGTCAGGTAGTTATATAAGTTCTTGAGGTACGTTAAATGTGAAGAGTATATAATTAGGGAGCAGCCTGAGTAGCTAATGTCGTGATCCATTGCATTTAACGAGGGTCTAGAGGTATATCCTCTGAAATGAGAGGGTAAGCAATCAAAGTGAGATAGTATGGGCGTTATAAATGCCAAGTCCTTTTCAGGGAAAAGGCAAGAGTTGATTGACTAAAGTATATGTATAATGGGTTGTATGTGCATGCTATCCATGTCTCACGTGTATACTGAAAAGAGTAGTATTCTCTGTTATCTCTTAATGTTTTCAGCTAAGTACACGCCAGACACCCCAGAGAGAAGCAGTTTATACCTATAAACCCAGTAAGTTTGTTTTTACAGTGAAAACATTTTTGAGACATGAAACAGATTAGATATTGAACATTAGACAAATATCAGTATGGTAAGCAAAATTATTTCTCCAAAAGGGAAGTCGTATTGTCTCATAAACTCTTTGCATAGGTTTTCGGATTCACGTCTGTGCATATTTAACACTATGAGGACATGTTTATACTATATCTGTGGGCTATAAATGCTCATGAGGAGCAACTATGTCGGGGTCTTGTGGCGTTAAATGCCTCGGGGCACAATATATGCTATGCCAAGGGCCTCTACAGGTCATATAGTGAAACTACAATGGGGTACACAATGCTCTCATTAGTCTAATTGTACCTCTAATGCCCCAAGGTCATCGTCGGATAAAATGACTAGGTTGATACATAGTATTAGTGAGACATAGCTGAAACCTAGATAATTTCCCTAGGGAAATAGGTGATGGGCCTCTCAGGTACAGCAGATTTAACACAGAAGCCATAATTGGTAATGCAAGACACATTAAGAGTTTAAATACAAATGTTATGAGGTGCACAAAGTCCTATGAGAAAGTTACAGTTCAGAGCCCTGAGGCTTTACATACTTTACCCCTCAGAGACTTCAGCATGGTGTTCTTGTGCTGATCGTGGTGGTAGTCGTGAATCATTCACTCTAGAGGTGTCCGTGAGGGCGTTTGAGATCGCCAAGCTGTCAAGAAAGTCTCTGTGATCCATTCCTGGTCTGAAAATTGAGGTTTTATTGTTATTGGTGGCTATTATTGAAACCGGAAAGCCCCACCTATAGGGGACCCCACGGCTTCTAAGAGCAGATGTGATATGTCCTAAGTCTCTCCTTTTCTGCAGGGTCATAGGTGACAAATCCGAGAATACCTGTATTTCTTCACCTCCGTGGGTGATTGGATGTTTTCTTCTGGCGCCTTGGAGGATTTCTTCTTTATCTTTGTAGTTTAAAAATCTGACAATTATATCCCTCGGAGGGGCCTTGTTGGGTGGTTTGGGCCTAAAAGCCCTATGTGCCCTCTCTATGGGAATCTCAGGGGATGTTGGGGTGTCTTTGATAATACGAAATAGGGCTTGTAAATATCCCTCTATGTTTTGGGGGGTAACAGCTTCAGTTATCCCACGAAAGCGTAAATTGTTTCTACGCCCCCCTATTGTCCATGTCCTCTATTTTGTCATTGAGAAACTGCAAATTATCTGTGTGGTTTTGTATGTCAGTAGTGTTTTGACGGATCAGAGTCATATTATCATGTGAGGCTTAGTAGAGCTCGTTTTGTCAGTTTTATTTGCCCGCTTGCCAGGCATGCCCTAAGAGTGTTATCGAATGAGAGACCAGTTGATAGGTGTTGTAACTCCAATGTAGTTATTTGAGAAATTATTAGATATAAATTGTTATCTATATGAGAGGGGATGTGGTGCGGTAACAAGCATTCAGAAAGGATAGAAGTATTTTATTTCTAATATGCCAAAGTTCTCTATTAGGCAGCGTGCTGGGTTAATGTGCACAGTCTGAAGGCTTCGTATCCTATCTTATCTCAGAGAAAGAGTCGTGCCCTGTTAATGAGAGACCCTGATGCGTTTAGTTGTAATTTCTCCTTATAAGTGTGGAGCGTTTGGTGAAATTTTTATATGATACGGGGTATTTCTATCCCCAAAGCTTTGATACCTGGTTTTTGATTTTGCGGGGGCCTTCAACGGTGTGATGTCTGTGGCGCAGTTCCAATAGAAGCAGGCCCGGGAGTCGGCAGTGTTATGCAAGCTCTTCTTCGGTGCAGGAACCAACTCCAATCCGGGTCTAGCGGAGCACAGGGTAAGTTCCTGTTCTCCTCTTAGTGGATCTGTGTTCCGGTGAGAAGCCAGTTAGAATCTGAGTATTCTGCTGCTTGCCGGGAGAGCTGGAAATAGGCCCAACCTGCGGAGTGACTCGTTGGGGTCTACCCGGCACTGCTGTGTCAAAGAAGGTCACCGCCCGAGAGGCCCGCCACACTGGTACAGGGTGCAGGCGGGTGCTGGTGTGTCAAAGTAGGTCGTAAGCCGGGTCTGTATTGTAGTCTGCGGGTGGGCTCGATGCCTTATAAGGTGGTGATTTATAGGATCCGGAGCGATCTGCTGCAGCTTATCGAAAGAGGCAGGGTGGCTTCTTTTAAATATATACCATAAACCTATATGGCCAGGGTCAGTCAGCACTGATATGAAGAGGGTTTTGGGATGGTTTTAGGTGCTCAGTTGCTATTAAAGGCTATAATGTCAGCTTAGGTGGCTGGAGCTTTCCTAATGTGCGGCCATCTTCCAGCGTGGCCAAGCTCCGCCAAATTTAAGCTTTTTTTTATGTAATGTTAGGATTTTTTATTTTAAATTTAAGTTAGGATTTTTTTATTTTGGTAATCTTTTATTTATTTTTTAAGAAGATAATCTTTTTTTTATTTTATGTAATTGGGGTTAACTTAGGTTAGAGGGCTTTGTGATTAGATTAATACTCGGCGTTGAGGGGGGTGGCGGTTTAGGGGTTAATAGGTTAATTAGGTAGATTGAATGGTGGGGGTTTGGCGGATTAGGGGTTTATAGTTTTAAAAGGTAATTTGCATTGCGCGGGGTGGCGGTTTAGGGGTTAATAGCGTTGATAGGTACTTTGCGTTGTCTGAGGATGGCGGATTAGGGGTTAATACATTTATTAAGTAGTTTGCAATGTGGGGGGATGGAGGATTAAGATTTAATACAATTTATTAGGTAGTTTGCGATGTGGGGGTTGGCGGATTAGGGTTTAATACATTTATTAGATAGTTTGCGGATAAGGGGTTAATACATTTATTAGGTAGTTTGCGATCTGGGGGGATGGAGGATTAGGGTTTAATACATTTTCGGCTAGATTACGAGTTTTGCGGTATCAGTGAAAAAGCAGCGTTAAGGCTCTTTTTCACTACAGCTGGTATTACGAGTCTTGCAGGTTTAGGGGCACCGCACACTTTTTTGGCCGTAACGCAACGTAACTACAGCAACTTTCAAAAAGTCATTTTTCAATGGGACTTTCTTTGCGCCAGTATTACGAGTCTGCCCGGGAGGCCAAAAAGTGAGTGGTACAGCCTAAAACTTCAAGATCCATACCGTAAACTGAAAGTCAGTGAGTTTTACGCTACAAAGCTGTAACATAAAACTCATAACTAAAGTGCTAAAAAGTACACTAACACCCATAAACTACCTATTAGCCCCTAAACTGTGGCAGTCCCGCATCGCAAACACTAAAATAAAATTATTAACCCCTAATCTGCTGCTCCAGACATCGCTGCCACTATAATAAACATATTAACCCCTAAACCGCCGTACTCCCGCATCGCAAACACTAGTTAAAGGGACAGTCTAGGCCAAAATAAACTTTCATGATTCAGATAGAGCATGTAATTTTAAACAATTTTCCAATTTACTTTTATCACCAATTTTGCTTTGTTCTCTTGGTATTCTTAGTTGAAAGTTTAACCTAGGAGGTTCATATGCTAATTTCTTAGACCTTGAAGCCCACCTATTTCAGATTGCATTTTAACAGTTTTTCACCACTAGAGGGTGTTAGTTCACATATTTCATATAGATAACACTGTGCTCGTGCACGTGAAGTAATCTGGGAGCAGGCACTGATTGGCTAGACTGCAAGTCTGTCAAAAGAACTGAAAAAAGGGGCAGTTTGCAGAGGCTTAGATACAAGATAATCACAGAGGTTAAAAGTATATTATTATAACTGTGTTGGTTATGCAAAACTGGGAAATGGGTAATAAAGGGATTATCTATCTTTTAAAACAAATAAAAATTCTGGTGTAGACTGTCCCTTTAAATATTATTAACCCTTAATCTGCCGCCCCTAACATCGCCGCCATCTACCTACATTTATTAACCACTAATCTGCCGCCCCCAACGCCGCCACCACTATACTAAATGTATTAACCCCTAAACCAAACCCTAAGTCTAACCCTAACACCCACTAACTTTAATGTAATTAAAATAAATCTAAATAAAACCTACTATTAATAACTAAATAAGTCCTATTTAAAACTAAATACTTACCTGTAAAATAAACCCTAAGCTAGCTACAATATAACTAATAGTTACATTGTATCTAGCTTAGGTTTTATTTTTATTTCACAGGCAAGATTGTATTTATTTTAACTAGGTAGAATAGTTACTAAATAGTTATTAATTATTTACTAACTACTTAGCTAAAATAAACACAAATTTACCTGTAAAATAAAACCTAACCTGTCTTACACTAACACCTAACCTTTCACTACAATTAACTAAATTACATAAATTAAATACAATTAACTAAATTACAAAACCCCCCCACTAAATTTCACAAAATAAAAAAAGAAATTATCAGACATTGCCCCAAAGAAATCAGCTCTTTTACCTATAAAAAAAATACAAACAACCCCCCAACAGCAAAACCCACCACCCACACAACCAACCCCCCAAATAAAATCCTAACTAAAAAATCTAAGCTCCCCATTGCCCTGAAAAGGGCATTTGGATGGGCATTGCCCTTAAAAGGGCATTTAGCTCTTTTTCCGCCCAAACCCTAATATAAAAATAAAACCCACCGAATAAACCCCCGAAGATCCACTTACAGTTTTTGAAGACCCGACATCCATCCTCAATGAAGCCGGCAGAAGGTCTCAACAAAGCGGCAGAAGTCTTCATCCAGACAGCATCTTCTATCTTCATCCATCCGGCGCGGAGCAGGTCCATCTTCAAGACATCCGGCGCGGAGCATCCTCTTCAATCGACGTCTTCTTGAACAATGAATTCTCCTTTAAATGACGTCATCCAAGATGGCATCTCTTGAATTCCGATTGGCTGAAGATGGACCCGGGTCTTGAAGATGGACCCGCTCCGCGCCGGATGGATAAAGATAGAAGATGCTGTCTGGATGAAGACTTCTGCCCGGTTGGATGCAGACTTCTGCCCGGTTGGATGAAGACTTCTGCCGCTTCTTTGAGGACTTCTGCCGGCTTCATTGAAGATGGATGTCGGGTATTCAAAAACTGTAAGTGGATCTTCGGGGTTAGTGTTAGGCTTTTTTAAGGGGTTATTGGGTGGGTTTTATTTTTAGATTAGGGTTTGGGCAGGAAAAAAGCTAAATGCCCTTTTAAGGGCAATGGGGAGCCTAGGTTTTTTAGTTAGGATTTTATTTGGGAGGTTGGTTGTGTTGGTGGTGGGTTTTACTGTTGGGGGGTTGTTTGTATTTTTTTTTACAGGTAAAAGAGCTGATTTATTTGGGGTAATGCCCCGCAAAAGGCCCTTTTAAGGACCATTGGTAGTTTAGTTTAGGCTAGGTTTTTTTTTATTTTGGGGTGCTTTTTTATTTTGATAGGGCTATTAGATTAGGTGTAATTAGTTTAAATATCTGATAATTTCTTTTTTTAGTGTAATTTAGTGTTTGTTTGTTTTTGTAATTTAGTTAATTGTATTTAATTTATGTAATTTATTTCATTGTAGTGTAAGGTTAGGTGTTAGTGTAAGACAGATTAGGTTTTATTTTACAGGTAATTTTGTATTTATTTTAGCTAGGTAGTTAGTTAATAACTATTTACTAACTAGTGTACCTAGTTAAAATAAATACAAACTTGCCTGTGAAATAAAAATAAAACCTAAGCTAGTTACAATGCAACTATTAGTTATATTGTAGCTAGCTTAGGGTTTATTTTAAAGGTGTTTAGTTTTAAAAAGGAATTATTTAGTTATTAATAGTAGGTTTTATTTAGATTTATTTTAATTACATTAAAGTTAGTGGGTGTTATGGTTAGACGTTAAAAAAATTTAGTATAGTGGCGGCGACATTGGGTGCGGCAGATTAGGGGTTAATAAGTGTAGGTAGGTTGTGGCGACATTGGGGGCGGGAGATTAGGGGTTAATAACATTATGTAGGTGTCGGCGATGTTGGGGGCAGCAGATTAGGGGTTAATAAGTATAATGTAGGTGGCGGCGATGTCGGGGCGGCAGATTAGGGGTTAATAAGTGTAGGTAGGTGGCGGTGATGTCAGGGACGGCAGATTAGGAGTTAATAAGTGTAATGTAGGTGTTGGCGATGTTGGGGGCAGCAGATTAGGGGTTAATAAGTATAATGTAGGTGGCGGCGATGTCGGGGGCGGCAGATTATGGGTTAATAAGTGTAGGTAGGTAGCGGCGATGTCGGGGGCGGCAGATTAGGGGTTAATAAGTGTAGGTAGGTGGCGGCGATGTCGGGGGCGGCAGATTAGGGGTTAATAAGTGTAATGTAGGTGTTGGCGATGTCGGGGGCAGCAGATTAGGGGTTAATAAGTATAATGTAGGTGGCGGTGATGTCGGGGGCGGCAGATTAGGGGTTAATAAGTGTAGGAATCAATGGGGCAATTTACGCTCCTTTATTGCAGGTGTTAGGCTTTTTTTCAGCCGGCTCTACCTATTGATGTCTATGGGGAAATCGTGCGTGAGCCAGCTCACCGCAGCGCTGGTATTAGAGTGCGGTATGGAGCTCAATTTTGCTCTACGCTCACTTCTTGCCTGCTAACGCCGGGTTTTTGTAAACCTGTAATACCAGCGCTGTAGATAAGTGAGCGGTGACAATAACTAGCAAGTTAGTACCGAGCAGCTCTTACCGCAAAACTCGTTATCTAGCCATAAATTAGGTAGTTTGCGATGTGGGGTTTGGCGGATTAGGGTTTAATACATTTATTAGGTAGTTTGCTTTGTGGGGGGATGGCGGTTTAGAGGTTAATACATTTTATTAGTAGTTGTGATGTGGGGGAATGGCGGTTTAGGGGTTAATACATTTCATTTGTAGTTACGATGTGGGTGGACGGCGGATATAGGGGTTTTAACGTGTCGGCTTCATTTATGGGAGGCAGGTTAGACTTTTACGGGCGATTTAATGTTTCTTTGTTTTTATTTAGGTGCTGGCAGTTCATAAACTGACGCAAATCACTGGTGACTCCAGAAATGTCTATTTTCGCACATTTTGAATGTCGCTGGTTTATCCAAATTACGACAGTATATGATCTGCCGGCGCCGTATATGTGATTCACCCGATGTGCAAGGTGAACTTATGGGCAGCGTGGGTTTCAGCAGTTGCGCTGAAACCTACACCATATATGTAATCTTGCCCTAGGTGTCCACCCTTGAGTGTCTGTTTAACCTCTTTGCCTAGAAGATAAATCATTCTTCACTGCAAACTGGACTGAAATTTTGTATTTTTGTTTTTTTATGTTTAAGTTTAGACACAGCTACGGGCAAAACTACTGACTAACTAACTACTGACTAACTACTGACTTGGCTAAAGCCAAAATAAATATATAAAAAAATACTGGCTTACTATTAAAAATTGACATGCCAATAATTAAATAGTAAAACAAGCTCTATTACTGCACAGTGTTCACCAGGTATAGGTCAGATCATAGTATATTAACCCTAAAATGTATCATACTTTCAACAACGTTGCAATGCCCATGTATTAATTATCACACCTGTTGTTCCAGGCATTTAAACCTGAAACTGTAGTTTTTGCATCCCCCCAGAAAGGATGCAGTGTATCCCATGCAATTCAAAACCTTACATACCGCACAGTGATTGCACAATATCTGTCCCTAATTGGTCACTGATAATACATACCGTACATACAATGAGATAAACATTAAAAAAGAGAGTTTTTAATAAGTATTTCAACTGACTGCAAATCAACACAAGTTGTGCTTAAAAATATATATGTTTATATGCCTTTAAAGGTGTATTTCGCCTGCAGATCATTTTCATTGCAGGGATTAATTTTATTATTTGCATGTGAAAAAAATAAATACTCTAATGTACCTTTAAGCTTTAATGTACATTGGCATCTTTTGTAGTAATTCATCATGATTTTCCTGACATTGGGAACTTATCTTTCATATGGAATATACTATTCAGTATAATTACAAAGAGAATTGAATTCTATTGATTTTGAACATGCATTTTTCAAGCCAACCACTGGATTGAGCTGACAACTCAAGATTACACAGGATCATTTTTATTATCTACCCAATGAAAATCTATCTGAGCTCATACAGAAATAAAAAAATAAAAAACTGCAGAGATTATAAACAATTCCTGAGCATATCATTTACCCAGGTCTCATTACCAGATGTCTCCTGCTGAATGTATTTAAATTGTTTAATTTTATTTTCAAGGGATATAAAAGTCATTTTTTTCAAGTGAAATAGGCTTAGGACATGTTACAATTAAAACTTGCAATATACACTGTTAAAAAAAAGTGACCTTTACACAATGTGAGTTAAAAAATAGGCAATACCTTTAAACAAAATCAATATAATCATAATCCAGAGAAATTGTATAGATATTTTTTTTTTTTTATTGAATAGGGCAGTAAAACCCTTTGAGATTGTGAAATACAGTAAAAGGAAAGAATCTGAAAATTGAGAGCTTTTGAATTCTGTGAACAGATAGTGCACATGGCAGGCTAACCATGTCACATACTGTAAATGTCCCTGATTGGCTTCAGCAAAAATTATTTTTTATATAAAGATAGCCCTTCCATTGCAATGGTTCAATTTGCGTCGTTTTACATCAGCACCTGCTTCAAGTGATCATGTGACCACTACTATTCCACAGGCTCCTGAGCTGAAAATAAAAGATTTGCAGAAGAGTTTTTGCCACCAGCGTTTATAGTACTGCACATGAGAGTAGTTTGCTATTTGTTTGCTTTCTTAAAGGGCAGTACAGTGAGCGGTAAAAAAAACCTGCTGTCATACATATAAAAGAGCAGTAACATATTAATATATTGTTAAAGGGACACTGAACCCAATTTTTTTCTTTTGTGATTCAGTTAGAGCATGCAATTTTAAGCAACTTTCTAATTTACTCTTATTATCAAATTTTCTTTGTTCTCTTGCTATCTTTATTTGAAAAAGAAGGCATCTAAGTTTTTTTATTAGTTTAGAACTCTGGACAGCACTTTTTTATTGGTGGATTAATTTATCCACCAATCAGCAAGAACAACCCAGATTGTTCACCAAAAATGGGCCGGCATCTAAACTTACATTATTGCATTTCAAATAAAGATACCAAGAGAATGAATACAATTTGATAATAGGAGTAAAATAGAAAGTTGCTTAAAATGTCATGCTCTATCTGAATCACAAAAGAAAAAAATTGGGTTCAGTGTCCCTTTAATGCTGGCCTTTTAGATATTGAAGCTAACAGGAAGTGCATGTCTGTGTACAGGCTAAAAAAAACCTGTTAAAAATCTTTTTATTTATATGCAGCAAAGTAACAAAAATGAGTGCCCAATGGCTGAGAAACCGAACTCCTCACTACCTTATTGATACATAGCAACATTAGTTAAATATTATTAACACCTAATCTGCCGTCCCTAACATCGTCGCCACCTTCCTACATTTATTAACCAATAATCTGCCGCCCCCAATGTCGCCGCCACTATATTAAATTTATTAACCCCTAAACCTAAGTCTAACCCTAACCCTAACACCCCCTAACTTAAATATAATTTAAATACATCTAAATAAAATTACTAGAATTAACTAAATTATTCCTATTTAAAACTAAATACTTACCTATAAAATAAACCCTAAGCTAGCTACAATATAACTAATAGTTACATTGTATCTAGCTTAGGTTTTATTTTTATTTTACAGGCAAGTTTGTATTTATTTTAACTAGGTACAATAGTTATTAAATAGTTATTAACTATTTAATAACTACCTAGCTAAAATAAATACAAAAGTACCTGTAAAATAAAACCTAACCTAAGTTACAATAACACCTAACACTACACTATAATTAAATAAATTAACTAAATTAAATACAATTACCTAAATTAAATTAGCTAAAGTATAAAAAACAAACACTAAATTACAGAAAATAATAAACAAATTACAGATATTTAAACTAATTACACCTTATCTAATAGCCCTATCAAAATAAAAAAGCCCCCCCCCCCCAAAAATAAAAAAACCCTAGCCTAAACTAAACTATCAATAGGCCTTAAAAGGGCCTTTTGCGGGGCATTGCCCCAAAGAAATCAGCTCTTTTACCTCTAAAAAAAATACAAACACCCCCCAACAGTAAAACCCACCACCCACACAACCAACCCCCCAAATAAAATACTATCTAAAAAAACCTAAGCTCCCCATTGCCCTGAAAAGGGCATTTGGATGGGCATTGCCCTTAAAAGGGCAGTTAGCTCTTTTGCGGCCCAAACCCTAATCAAAAAAATAAAACCCACCCAATACACCCTAAAAAAATCCTAACACTAACCCCCTGAAGATCGACTTACTGTTCTGAAGACCCGACATCCATCCTCAAGGAAGCAGCAGAAGTCTTCATCCAACCGGGCCGAAGTCCTCAACGAAGCCGGGAGAAGTCTTCATCCAAGCCGGGCGAAGTGGTCCTCCAGAAGGGCAGAAGTATTCATCCAGACGGAATCTTCTATCTTCATCCATCTGACGTGGAGCGGCTTCATCTTCAAGACATCCGGCGCAGAGCATCCTCTTCAAACTACGGCTTCTTACTGAATGACGGTTCCTTTAAGTGACGTCATCCAAGATGGCTTCCCTTAGATTCCGATTGGCTGATAGAATTCTATCAGCCAATAGGAATTAAGGTAGAAGTTCAATCCTATTGGCTGATCCAATCAGCCAATAGGATTGAGCTCGCATTCTATTGGCTGTTCCAATCAGCCAATAGAATGCAAGCTCAATCCTATTGGCTGATTGCATCAGACAATAGGATTTTTTCTACCTTAATTACAATTGGCTGATAGAATTCTATCAGCCAATCGGAATCTAAGGGACGCCATCTTGGATGACATCACTTAAAGGAACCGTCATTCAGTAAGAAGCCGCCATTTGAAGAGGATGCTCCGCGCCGGATGTCTTGAAGATGGAGCCACTCCGCGTCAGATGGATGAAGATAGAAGATGCTGTCTGGATAAAGAATTTTGCCCGTCTGGAGGACCACTTCGCCCGGCTTGGATGAAGACTTCTCCCGGCTTCGTTGAGGACTTTGGCCCGGTTGGATGAAGACTTCTGCTGCTTCCTTGAGGATGGATGTTGGGTCTTCAGAACTGTAAGTCGATCTTCAGGCGGTTAGTGTTAGTTTTTTTAAGGGTGTATTGGGTGGGTTTTATTTTTTATATTAGGGTTTGGGCCGCAAAAGAGCTAACTGCCCTTTTAAGGGCAATGCCCATCCAAATGCCCTTTTCAGGTCAATGGGGAGCTTAGGTTTTTTTTAGATGCAGAGGCATTAATTATGGATTGTAAAGGAGCTAGGCGGCAGCTAGGTAGACCAGAGAGGACGGAGTTGCAGTAGTTGAGACGGGAAAGGATGAGAGAGTGGATTAAAATCTTAGTTGTGTCTTGTGAAAAGAAGTGTCTAATTTTAGAGATGTTTTTAAGGTCAAAGCGGCAGGCTTTAGCCAAGGACTAAATGTGAGGAGTAAAGGAAAGGTCTGAGTCAAGTGTGACCCCAAGACATAGGGCATGCAGGGTAGGGGTAATGATGGAATTATCAACAGTTATAGAAAATTGGGGGGTGGAGATTTTGGAAGAAGGGGAAAAAATAAGGAGTTCAGTTTTGGAGAGATTTAGCTTAAGGTAGTGAGAGGACATCCAAGATGAGATATGAGAAAGACAGTTAGTGACACGGGTTAGTAAGAAAGGAGGTAGGTCTGGTGCAGAGAGGTAGATTTGGGTGTCATCGCCATACAAATGATATTGAAACCAGTGGGACTTTATTAAGGAACCGAATGATAATGTATAGATTGAAAAGAGAAGCGTACAGAGCCTTGAGATACCCCAACAGAAAGTGATAACGGGCCAGAGGATGCTCCAGAGAAGGCTACACTAAAGGTTACGGTTAGATAGATAGGAAGAGAACCACAAGAGAGCTGTGTCACAGATGCCGAAGGATTGGAGGGTTTGGAGCAAAAGAGGGTGGTCAACAGTGTCAAAGGCTGCAGACAGATCAAGGAGGTTAAGCAGAGAGAAGTGGCCTTTGGATTTTGCGGTAAGTAGGTAATTGGTAACCTTGACAATTGCTGTCTCTGTTGAGTGATGGGGACGAAATCCAGATTGCAGTGGGTCAAGAAGAGTTTAGTGTAAAAAAATGGGATAGACGTGCATATACTAGCTTTTCAAGGAGCTTTGAGGAAAGAGGGAGTAGGGAGATAGGACGGTAGTTAGATAGGGAGGTTGGATCAAGGGAAGGTTTTTTTGAGGATAGGTGTTACCAGTGCATGTTTTAGAGATGAGGGAAATATACCAGTGCTGAGGGAGAGGTTGAAAATGTGTGTGAGTCTGGGGGTGAGGGTAGAAGAGAGGGAGGGGAGTAGCTGTGAGGGGATAGGGTCGCAGGGAAAGGTAGTAAGGTGGGAAGACAGTATAAGGGCAGAAACTTCTTCCTTAGTAACAGGGGCAAAAGATCTAAATTTAGGGGTCAGGTGATAAGATATCAGCTCTTCCAAGAGAAAGTATGAACAGTGAGAGCATAAGAGGGAGAGAGTTTGGGACATCCCGTAATCCATAAGGGGCCAGAAAACAAGGTAATAAACAGTGACCCAGGTAGTAGGGGGTGGGGGTAGCCTTGGGTCCCTGTTGTCAGTATCCGTGACAAGTGCCTTTGAGCGCAAAAAGTTGTAGATACACTTTTAAACAAAATGAGCTACAGTTAGAGAAGCTCTAAAGCTTACAATCTAAAGAAGAACAATTGTAAAACACAATAGGACAGGGGAAAGACATATTATTATGACAATGTTTTTGTTTTGAGAATGTGTGATAGCTGGAGGATCAGTAGAATACAAAGCAGCTATGTAATGAATTATGGTGTATGTGTCATGCCAATGGCTGGGTCCCGTTGTTCTGCTGTTTGTGGCTTTCCCCTCTGAGCCACTGGAGGGCTTTGGCTCAGTTTGATCATTTCTGAGTCCTACTGCCTACAGTGACTGGCTCTTTGGCTCCATCTGCTTGCCAGCTGCAGGCAGTTACCTAATCAGCATCTCTATAAAAGACTGTTCCTCAGACCACTTCCTGTCCTGACATTGTGGTTAACCCCTGTGTTTGTGCCTCTGACCAGTATCCTGCAATCTGCTGTTTTGGTGATTTTCTGGCTCCTGAACCTGGCAAATCTTTGGACCATTCTTTTGGATAATCTTAATGTTTTTCATAAGAGCATACTTATTCCAGGTATCCTGACACCTGGCTTGTCCTGCCTGGACTTTGCTCATATTATTTGTATTAAATCCTGTGTGCCAGTGTGGCACCTGACCTTGTCCTGTCTGGCCTTTCTTAAACTTGTGTATCCAGTACTTCACCCGGTGTGGGTACTCTCCAGTCCTGTGCATCGCTCTGCAGATTCCATGTCCTGTGTCTCCAGGGCATAGCTCTGCAGATTTCAAGTCCTACGTCTAATGTAAAACTTCACAGATTCCAAGTCCTGTATCTAGTGTTCATTTTCACAGATTCCAAGTTATAGTTATGTGTCCAGCTTCACATATTCCAAGTTCTGTTGTCCAGCTTCACAGTTTCCAAGTCCTGTGTCTAGTATTCAGCTTCACAGATTCCAAGTCCTGTCTCTAGTGTTTAGCTTCACATATTGAAAGTTCTGTGTCCAACTTCACATATTCCAAGTCCTGTCTCTAGTGTTCAGCTTCACAGATTCCAAGTTCTGTGTCCAACTTCACATATTCCAAGTCCTGTCTCTAGTGTTTAGCTTCACAGATTCCAAGTTCTGTGTCTAACTTCACATATTTCAAGTCCTGTCTCTAGTGTTCAGCTTCACAGATTCAAAGCCCTATGTCTATTGTTCAACTTCACAGATTCCAAGTTCTGTCTCCAGCTTTACAGATTCCAAGTCCTGTGTTCAACTTCACATATTCCAAGTCCTGTCTCTAGTGTTTAGCTTCACAGATTCCAAGTTCTGTTTCTAACTTCACATATTCCAAGTCCTGTCTCTAGTGTTTAGCTTCACAGATTCAAAGTCCTGTGTCTATTGTTCAACTTCACAGATTCCAAGTTCTGTCTCCAGCTTTACAGACTCCAAGTCCTGTGTGTAGTGTTCAGCTTCACAGATCCCAAGTTCTGTCTCCAGCTTTACAGATTCAAAGTCCTGTCTCTACTGTTCAACTTCACAGATTCCAAGTTATGTGTCCAGCTTCCCAGGTTCCAAGAACGGTGTCTAGTGTTCAGCTTCACAGATTCCAAGTCCTGTCTCTAGTGTTCAGCTTCACAGATTCCAAGTCCTGTGTCTAGTGTTCAGCTTCACATATTCCAAGTTCTGCCTCCAGCTTTACAGAGTCCAAGTTCTGTGTCCAGCTTCCCAGATTCCAAGAACTGTGTCTAGTGTTCAGCTTCACAGATTCCAAGTCCTGTCTCTAGTGTTCAGCTTCACAGATTCCAAGTCCTGTCTCTAGTGTTCAGCTTCACAGATTCTAAGTCCTGTCTCTAGTGTTCAGCTTCACAGATTCCAAGTCCTGTCTCTAGTGTTCAGCTTCACAGATTCCAAGTCCTGTGTCTAGTGTTCAGCTTCACATATTCCAAGTTCTGTCTCCAGCTTTACAGATTCCAAGTTCTGTGTCCAACTTCCCAGATTCCAAGAACTGTGTCTAGTGTTCAGCTTCACAGATTCCAAGTCCTGACTCTAGTGTTCAGCTTCACAGATTCCAAGTCCTGTCTCTAGTGTTCAGCTTCACAGATTCCAAGTCCTGTTTCTAGTGTTCAGCTTCACAGATTCCAAGTCATGTGTCTAGTGTTCAGCTTCACATATTCCAAGTTCTGTCTCCAGCTTCACAGATTCCAAGTCCTGTGTATAGTGTTCAGCTTCACAGATTCCAAGTCCTGTCTCCAGCTTTACAGATTCCAAGTTCTGCATCCAGCTTCACAGATTCTAAGAACTGTCTAGTGTTCAGCTTCACAGATTCCAAGTCATGTGTCTAGTGTTCAGCTTCACAGATTCCAAATTCTGCGTCCAACTTCACAAGAACTGTGTCTAGTGTTCAGCTTCACAGATTCCAAGTTCTGTCTCCAGCTTTACATATTCCAAGTTCTGTGTCCAACTTCACAAGAACTGTGTCTAGTGTTCAGCTTCACAGATTCCAAGTCATGTGTCTAGTGTTCAGCTTCACAGATGCCAAGCCCTGTGTGTGTTGTGCTTAGCTTCACAGATTCCATGTCCTGTGTACAGCGCCACAGAATCTAAGTTCTGTGTTCAGTATTCGGTTACAGATTCCAGTTCCTGATTCAATACAATAAACTTGCCTAGTCTGTATTTATCCTGCCTAAGAGAAAAAAACAATAAAGGAATGTTACCTCTGTACCTTTTAGCGAAATTGACAACCAGTTTCCAGTCATCTCTACTGCTGGGCTCCAAAGCACAAACCCCATTACAGTATATTTGTTTATAAGCAGGTGTTCTTAAAGGGGCTTTATAAATGGCTAAACAGTAGGGTAAGAAATAAATAAATGTTTGTCTCAGTCGCTGTTGTGAAAAGAAAGTAGAAATATGTGAAGATGTGCAGGATTTTAAGAACAGGGGGTTAGCTGGAGACAGAGGGGGAGGATGGGGACCTGATAAGACAGAGTAAGAAAATGAAAGTGTTTGTAAAATAGCCCAAGCAAATGTGGAAAACATGCTCACACATTTCTTGATTGTAGACAGGAGACAGTAATGTCACCTTCCAGGAAAGCAGAGTGTCTGTATTGCTTGCAGAGAGTTACAGGGAAGTTTCTTGCAGGAAAGCTAAGTGTATTGCTTGTTGAGATGTGCGGCAATGTTTAATCTTTGATTGAGTTGCTTGTCTTGCAGATATGTTGAGTGTATGTAATGCTTAAAGAGAGTTGTAGTGGAGAGTCTGAGTTGACCACATGGAAGAAAAATATATTGTTGGTATATAATTTTGAAATATATTTGAAATATCACAATTCTGGTTAGTTGTAGAGTTGAATGTCTCTACAGTTTGCACAGATTTGAAGTGTTGTTGTGAGAATGGAGTTAAAGCTCTGTGTGTTTCTGGCAAGAACACTGCTCTGTATGTTACTGGTAGAGCTATTCAGCTCTGTGTGTATGAGGTGGCACATAGGGAGTACTTAGGGGGAGCATATTCTGGCTAATAGTGTTTTGTGGGGTTCATCAGCTTGGTATGAGCTGGTGTGTGAAACTTTAAGCTGAACATTAATCTGCTGACCGGTGCTGACACCAGCAATCTAATAATGGGGGGCAAATGCTTAGCCTTAGGAAAGAACACGGGCACAGTTGTGGGTATTCTGTGGGAGATGTAAGTGTGGCTGTTCTGGGGGTGTAGTCAGCACTGGTAGGGGAGGAGTCACATGTCAATCCGTGGTCCGAGTGAATTACTGAGCAGTTATGGCCTCGACTAGGTAGATCTGGGATGTGGCTAGAAGGTACAAACAGCGTCAGGAAGGGTATATAGAATCGCCACTGCTGCTGACAACGGTTCAAACAGACATGAGACTCCATGTACTAAGCGTCGGGCGGACAGCTTCCCAACTCGCGAAGCTGTCTGCCCGCCTTTGCTACACACGGGCAGCGGATCTGTTGATCCGCTTGCCCGTATATATCATTACACACTCATCGGAGTGTTAATAGTGAAAACAGTTAAGAGTGAGTGCACCTATTGGATTGAGACAGCTCAACCCTGATAAACAGCTGTTCCTTCAAACAACTGTGAGGGATCGATGGGGTAAAAAACAAGTGAGGGGAGCTGTGTGTATTCAATACATAAATAATATGTGTTACCGTGACCTTTAAATGAGCTTCTCGTATTGGTTTCAAAATTCAATCATAATATATATTGCGCTGTGATAAGGTAAACAAATAGGTGAAAAATAGTGAAAATATGACTACAAGAGGTTAAAAAACAAAATATTTAATTGTTGCCATACAAAACAATATTGGACTAGATAATATATTCTGATAGGATAATAATTGGTAAAGAGCTCTATTACCTTGCGTATATTATATATTAAAATTCCTTAATCAAAAGTTAAAATTGACAATAAATTCACAATAAATTCATGCTATAGTGTTCAAAGCATATGATAAAAACAGATTAAGTTAAAATAATTAACGTAGGAGGTGGAAATAAATGTTCATCTGATGAATTGCAAGTATATTTTGATGTGACTTTAAATGTGACTTTTAGTTGGAAATGAAATTACTCACAGTTTGCATGAAATAATTTTTCCAGGTGTCTGATTGGTTGAAACAGACAAGCCTTTATGTGAATAAAATAATTTTTCCCTGTAGTTAAAACTTGTAGATCGAAATTGTAGATGAAGATAACAACTACTGGATGGTAAAGATGCTGAAACTGTTTACCTAGACTGGGTTTGCAGGAGTTTCAGTTGTTGATAAAACTTGGTTCTGTATGTAACGTAGGAGGTGGAAATAAATGTTCATCTGATGAATTGCAAGTATCTTTTGATGTGACTTTAGATGTGACTTTTAGTTGGAAATGAAATTACTCACAGTTTGCATGAAATAATTTTTCCAGTGTCTGATTGGTTGAAACAGACAAGCCTTTATGTGAATAAAATAATTTTTCCGCTGTAGTTAAAACTTGTAGATTGAAATTGTAGGTGAAGATAACAACTACTGGATGGTAAAGATGCTGAAACTGTTTACCTAGACTGGGTTTGCAGGAGTTTCAGTTGTTGATAAAACTTGGTTCTGTATATTTAAACTGTTATCTAAGACTTGGTTTGCAGGAGTTTCAGTTGTTGGTATGACTTAATTAAGGAACTGTTTACCTTGTATTTATTTGCTGGAGTTTCTATTTTTCTGGTTGCGTGAGGTGTTTGAACGCTTCTCTTTGTAGGTGTCTGTTGCTGAAACTATATACCCTCCCAGGGTTTGCTGGAGTTTCAGTGATTGATGGTTGATCTGTAGTGAAACTGTTTACCTTGGAAAGGTTTGCAGGAGTTTCAGACCACCTGTTGGTTATAAAAATCTTTTCTTAAGAGTTGCTGGAGCTGTATACCTTTGCTGGAGCTTCAGGTCTGGTGAGTGTCCACTTTAAGTCTTGTGGTGCTCGGTGTATAGCAATCACCGGTAACGGATTTTTTCGTGTTCAGTCCTGTGTAGTCTCAGATGCAGACTTGAGTTGTTGGAGTGCACACTAGGGGCAAATCTACGTGTTTCGGCTTCAGCCTTTGTCAAGATCTTGATAAAGGCTGAAGCCGAAACGCGTAGATTTGCCCCTAGTGTGCACTCCAACAACTCAAGTCTGCATCTGAGACTACCCAGGACTGAACACGAAAAAATCTGTTACCGGTGATTGCTATACACCGAGCACCACAAGACTTAAAGTGGACACTCACCAGATCTGAAGCTCCAGCAAACCTTGAAAAAGGTATACAGCTCCAGCAACTCTTAAGAAAAGATTTTTATAACCAACAGGTGGTCTGAAACTCCTGCAAACCTTTCCTAGGTAAACAGTTTCACTACAGACCAACCATCATTCACTGAAACTCCAGCAAACCCTGGGAGGGTATATAGTTTCAGCTACAAACAGACACCTACAAAGAGAAGCGTTCAAACACCTCACGCAACCAGAAAAATAGAAACTCCAGCAAATAAATACAAGGTAAACAGTTCCTTAATTAAGTCATACCAACAACTGAAACTCCTGCAAACCAAGTCTTAGATAACAGTTTAAATATACAGAACCAAGTTTTATCAACAACTGAAACTCCTGCAAACCCAGTCTAGGTAAACAGTTTCAGCATCTTTACCATCCAGTAGTTGTTATCTTCATCTACAATTTTGATCTACAAGTTTTAACTACAGCGAAAAATTATTTTATTCACATAAAGGCTTGTCTGTTTCAACCAATCAGACACCTGGAAAAATTATTTCATGCAAACTGTGAGTAATTTCATTTCCAACTAAAAGTCACATTTAAAGTCACATCAAAAGATACTTGCAATTCATCAGATGAACATTTATTTCCACCTCCTACGTTAATTATTTTAACTTAATCTGTTTTTATCATATGCTTTGAACACTATAGCATGAATTTATTGTGAATTTATTGTCAATTTTAACTTTTGATTAAGGAATTTTAATATATAATATACGCAAGGTAATAGAGCTCTTTACCACTTATTATCCTATCAGAATATATTATCTAGTCCAATATTGTTTTGTATGGCAAAAATTAAATATTTTGTTTTTTAACCTCTTGTAGTCATATTTTCACTATTTTTCACCCAATTTTCACCTATTTGTTTACCTTATCATAGCGCAATATATATTATGATTGAATTTTGAAACCAATACGAGAAGCTCATTTAAAGGTCACGGTAACACATATTATTTATGTATTGAAATGCACACAGCTCCCCTCACTTGTTTTTTACACTCATCGGAGTGTGTAATGCCCGCCCCTTAAATCGTGCGACCAATCACGCGACTGAAGGGGCTGTCAATCACCGAGAGCGAGCGAGCTCTCTGTGATTTTCCCTCGCTACCTAAGAGGTGGCGTAGGGTGTAGGAAGCAGCGGTCTAATGACTGCTGCTTCTTACATTGCGGGAAGCAGGCTCGCATATGCAAACCTGCCCCACAAAAGCTCCAGAGCAGCTTTCGCTGGTTCGTACATGGAGCCCATGGATGGGGCATCTTCATTCTTAGACCCAAAACGTCTTGAGCAGGGGCGGAACTACCATTGGTGCAGCAGGTGCAGTTCCACCAGGGCCCAAGTGCTTGTAGGGGCCCATAGCAGCCAGTTGAATCTATTTATCTATCTCAATGTCTATCTAATCTAGTATCTATCTATTTACCTATCGTCAAATTCTTTATACAGAGAAGCATGTATAGTATTACTATTCCTTACTACTGCGTTACCTTTGGGGGATCCCCACCCAAAAAATAGAATTGCACCACTGGAATAAACTATAGAGTTGATTTATATAAAGAAACAGCCCCATGAGCTGCGTCTTCTAAATTCTGGAATTAAGATACAAAATCACTTGACGCAGGAACAGAGGAGCGTTTAATAAAAGTGCGCTTCGGGTGCACGCGATGAGGGTGCGCGCGCCTAGGTACCTTACAGTCTGACTTCGGATGCTTCTCCCAGAGTTACACACATAACGGTTTTCCATCACTGGCACGGGGGCGTGGCTATAGTTATGGTAGGAGGGGTCAGATAAGAGCGGGAGGTTCTACTGCTTCATAAGATCCAGCAAGGGGCGGGGTTTAAGAAAGCTAACGGTTTCAGTCAGCCTATAAGGTCGCGGGGCGTGGCTTAGTGCCGAGGTTGGGCGCTGCTCCCCGGGAGGACTAGTTACAGGGATTAGTAGTACACGACTAAGATGGCGTCACGGCGAGGCCCCGGGGTGCTGCTCCTCCTCATGCACGGTGAGTAACGTGCGGGCTGTGGGTGGTGGGCTGCGCCTTATACACAGAGACTAGAGAGTGAGTGACTTATTGTATAGCGGAAAGGGTAATGGGATGCTCCTTATATACAGTGACTTGAGGGAGATCTGAGGGAGCGATACTGCTTATATACAGGGAAAAGCTGGAGAACTGAACCTTATACAGAGGAGGGATGTTCCTTATATACAGGAGAGCTGAACCTTATACACAGGAGGGATGTTCCTTATATACAGGAGAGCTGAACCTTATACACAGGAGGGATGTTTCTTATATACAGGAGAGCTGAACCTTATGTACAGACAGGGGGAGGGATGCTCCTTATATACAGTGAATATGTAAAAAGTGGAATATTTATATACAGACAGGTTGGAGGGATGCTCCTTATATAAAGTGAGTATCTGAAAGAATATTATAAACAGACAGGGAGGATTGAGGCTCCTTATATAAAGTGAAAATCTGATAAGTGGAATCTTATATACAGACAAGGGGGATGATGTTCCTTATATACAGACAAGGGGGATGATGATGCTCCTTATATACAGACAAGAGGGGGGATGATGCTCCTTATATACAGACAAGAGGGGGGATGATGCTCCTTATATACAGACAAGAGGGATGATGATGCTCCTTATATACAGACAAGAGGGGGGATGATGCTCCTTATATACAGACAAGAGGGGGGATGATGCTCCTTATATACAGACAAGAGGGGGGATGATGCTCCTTATATACAGACAAGAGGGGGGATGATGCTCCTTATATACAGACAAGAGGGGGGATGATGCTCCTTATATACAGACAAGAGGGGGGATGATGCTCCTTATATACAGACAAGAGGGATGATGATGCTCCTTATATACAGACAAGGGGGATGATGCTCCTTATATAAGGACAACTGGGATAGATTCTCCTTATATACAGACAAGGGGATGGATGCTCCTTATATAAAATAAATATATAAAGAGTGGAACCTTTATATACAGACAGGAGGGAGAGATGCTCCTTATAAATAGTGGGAGATCTGAACCTTATATACAGAGATGAGGGAGGGATGCCCCTTATATACAGTAAATATCTTGAGAGCTGAACCTTATATACAGAGCGGAGAGAGAGAGATGCCCCTTATATACAGTGAATATCTGGAGATCTGAACCTTATATACAGACAGGAGGGAGAGATACCCCTTATATACAGTGAATATCTAGAGAGCTGAACCTTATATTCAGAGAGGAGAGAGAGATACCCCTTATATACAGTGAATATCTGGAGATCTGAACCTTATATACAGACAGGAGGGAGAGATACCCCTTATATACAGTGAATATCTGGAGAGCTGGACCTTATATACAGACAGGAGGGGGAGATGTCCCTTAAATACAGTGAATATCTGGAGAGCTGAACCTTATATACAGACAGGAGGGAGAGATACCCCTTATATACAGTGAATATCTGGAGATCTGAACCTTATATACAGACCGGAGGGAGAGATACTCCTTATAATAGTGGGAGATCTAAACCTTATATACAGAGATGAGGAAAGGATGCTCTTTATTTATATATATATATATATATATATATATATATATATATATATATATATATATATATATATATATATATATATATATATATATATATATATTAGTGAATATCTGGAGAGCTGAACCTTATATATAGAGAGGAGGGAGAGGTACCCCTTTATATACAGTGAATATCTGGAGAGCTGAACCTTATATACAGACAGGAGGGAGAGATACTCCTTATATACAATGAACATCTGGAGAGCCTAACCTTATATACAGAGAGGAGAGAGAGATACCACTTATATACAATGAATATCTGAAGAGCTGAACCTTATATACAGACAGGAGGGAGAGATACCCCTTATATACAGTGAATATCTGGAGAGCTGAACCTTATATACAGACAGGAGGGAGAGATACCCCTTATATACAATGAACATCTGGAGAGCTGAACCTTATATACAGACAGGAGGGAGAGATACCCCTTATATACAGTGAATATCTGGAGAGCTGAACCTTATATACAGACAGGAGGGAGAGATACCCCTTATATACAATAGATATCTGGAGAGCTGAACCTCATATACAGACAGGAGGGAGAGATACCCCTTATATACAATAGATATCTGGAGAGCTGAACCTCATATACAGACAGGAGGGAGAGATACCCCTTATATACAATGAACATCTGGAGAGCCTAACCTTATATACAGAGAGGAGAGAGAGATACCCCTTTATATACAATGAATATCTGAAGAGCTGAACCTTATATACAGACAGGAGGGAGAGATACCCCTTATATACAGTGAATATCTGGAGAGCTGAACCTTATATACAGACAGGAGGGAGAGATACCCCTTATATACAATAGATATCTGGAGAGCTGAACCTTATATACAGACAGGAGGGAGAGCTACCCCTTATATACAATGAACATCTGGAGAGCTGAACCTTATATACAGAGAGGATAGAGAGATACCCCTTATATACAATGAATATCTGAAGAGCTGAACCTTCTATACAGACAGCAAGGAGATATACCCCTTATATACAATAGATATCTGGAGAGCTGAACCTTATATACAGACAGGAGGGAGAGATACCCCTTATATACAGTTAATATTTGGAGAGCTGAACCTTATATACAGACAGGAGGGAGAGATACCCCTTATATACAATGAATATTTGGAGAGCTGAACCTTATACAGAGATGAGGGAGGGATGCTCTTTATATACAGTGAATATCTGGAGAGCTGAACCTTATATTCAGAGAGGAGAGAATGATACCCCTTATATACAGTGAATATCTGGAAAGCTGAACCTTATATACAGAGAGGAGATATACCCCTTATATACAGAGAGGAGAGAGAGATACCCCTTATACAGGGAGGGTCTGGAGAACTGAACCTAATATACAGACAGGAGGGGGAGATGTCCTTTAAATACAGTGAATAGAGGAAGAGCTGAACCTTATATAGACAGGTGGAAGGGATAGTAATATACAGTAAATAAAGGGATGGCTGTTTATATGCACAGCGGGAAAGTTGGATGCTTATACAGAGTGAATAAAGTGAGAACTGCTTATATACAGTGAATAAAGGGAGAACTGCTTATATGCAGAGTGAATAAAGGGAGAACTGCTTATACAGAGTGAATAAAGTGAGAACTGCTTATATGCAGAGTGAATAAAGTGAGAACTGCTTATATGCAGAGTGAATAAAGTGAGAACTGCTTATATACAGAGTGAATAAAGTGAGAACTGCTTATATACAGAGTGAATAAAGTGAGAACTGCTTATATACAGAGTGAATAAAGTGAGAACTGCTTATATACAGTGAATAAAGTGAGAACTGCTTATATACAGAGTGAATAAAGTGAGAACTGCTTATATACAGTGAATAAAGTGAGAACTGCTTATATACAGAGTGAATAAAGTGAGAACTGCTTATATACAGAGTGAATAAAATGAGAACTGCTTATATACAGTGTGAATAAAATGAGAACTGCTTATATACAGTGAATACAATGAGAACTGCTTATATACAGTGAATAAAGGGAGAACTGCTTATATACAGTGAATAAAGGGAGAACTGCTTATATACAGAGTGAATAAAGGGAGAACTGCTTATATACAGAGTGAATAAAGGGAGAACTGCTTATATACAGAGTGAATAAAGGGAGAACTGCTTATATACAGAGTGAATAAAGGGAGAACTGCTTATATACAGAGTGAATAAAGGGAGAACTGCTTATATACAGAGTGAATAAAGGGAGAACTGCTTATATGCAGTGAATAAAGGGAGAACTGCTTATATACAGACGCCTAGATTTAGAGTTCTGCGTTAGCCGTCAAAACCAGCGTTAAGTGTTCCTAATGCTGATTTTGGCTGCCCGCTGGTATTTAGAGTCAGTCAGGAAAGGGTCTAACGCTCACTTTCCAGCCGCGACTTTTCCAAACCGCAGATCCACTTACGCCAATTGCGTATCTTATCTTTTCAATGGGATCTTCCTAATGCCGGTATTTAGTCTTGGCTGAAGTGAGCGTTAGAACTCTAACAACAAAACTCCAGCCGCAGAAAAAAGTCAGGAGTTAAGAGCTTTATGGGCTAATGCCGGTTTATAAAGCTCTTAACTACTGTGCTATAAAGTACACTAACACCCATAAACTACCTATGTACCCCTAAACCGAGGTCCCCCCACATCGCCGCCACTATAATAAAAACTTTTAACCCCTAACCTGCCGACCGCACACCGCCGCTACATTATCCCTAAGTACCCCTATTCTGCTGCCCTTAATATCGCCGACACCTACATATTTATTAACCCCTAATCTGCCGACCGGACCTCGCCGCTACTATAATAAATGTATTAACCCCTAAACCGCTGCACTCACGCCTCACAAACAGTATAATAAATAGTATTAACCCCTAATCAGCCCTCCCTAACATCTTTGACACCTAATTTCAAGTATTAACCCCTAATCTGCCGACTGGACCTCTCCGCTACTCTAATAATTGTATTAACCCCTAAAGCTAAGTCTAACACTAACACCCCCTAAGTTAAATATAATTTTTATCTAACAAAATAAATTAACTCTTATTAAATAAATTATTCCTATTTAAAGCTAAATACTTACCTGTAAAATAAACCCTAATATAGCTACAATATAACTAATAATTATATTGTAGCTATTTTAGGATTTATATTTATTTTACAGGCAACTTTGTATTTATTTTAACTAGGTACAATAGCTATTAAATAGTTAATAACTATTAAATAACTACCTAGTTAAAATAATTACAACATTACCTGTAAAATAAATCCTAACCTAAGTTACAATTAAACCTAAAACTACACTATATATATATATATATATATATATATATATATATATATATATATATATATATATATATATATATATATATATATATATATATATATACATACACATACATACATACATACATACATACATACACACTGGAGGGAGAGATGCTTGTCTCCTTATATACAGGGGCTGGAGGGAGAGATGCTTGTCTCCTTATATACAGGGGCTGGAGGGAGAGATGCTTGTCTCCTTATATACAGGGGCTGGAGGGAGAGATGCTTGTCTCCTTATATACAGGGGCTGGAGGGAGAGATGCTTGTCTCCTTATATACAGGGAGAGATGCTTGTCTCCTTATATACAGGGAGAGATGCTTGTCTCCTTATATACAGGGAGAGATGCTTGTCTCCTTATATACAGGGAGAGATGCTTGTCTCCTTATATACAGGGACTGGAGGGAGAGATGCTTGTCTCCTTATATACAGGGACTGGAGGGAGAGATGCTTGTCTCCTTATATACAGGGAGAGATGCTTGTCTCCTTATATACAGGGAGAGATGCTTGTCTCCTTATATACAGGGGCTGGAGGGAGAGATGCTTGTCTCCTTATATACAGGGAGATGCTTGTCTCCTTATATACAGGGGCTGGAGGGAGAGATGGTTGTCTGTATATGCAGGGACTGGATGAAGCTATGCTCTGCTCCTTACATACAGAGAGCGGCTGGAGCAGAGGGCGTGATATATAGGGACTGGAAGAAAAAAGTTGTTCTTATGAAATAAACAAATGTGGAACTTGCCTTTAAAGCATAATCATTTCAGTAAGTTATTATGTTTGTTAGTTTTCTCTTTGCACTTACAATATATGGACTGCACCTTATACAGAGTACAGTCTCCCTTGTTACTCTGGGCAGTCGTTTATGAATTGGAAGTGTGGAATTTTCAGCTCAAAATGAGAACTAGGTTTGTCCAGAACAAAGGATTTGCAACTCTGTGTGCTGAGAACAAAGACAAAGCATTACAGACACTATTGTCCATAGGTACCCGGTACAGCTGGCATAATGTGCTTGGGAATTAGCATTTCAGCTTATTGTGTAGCTTTTATTATTTATGATCCCAGTTTGCTAATGACACTAATTAAACTGGACATGACCTATTCATTAGTGTGTGTGTGGGGGGGGGGGGGATTTTAATGAACTGTGGTTGTGTTGTCTGCACTGTGTATAAATAAGATAATTGTTATAAATTAAATATCCTGTAACTTTTTTTTTAACTTTAACAAAAAAAATTTTTTTTTGTTTGTTTGCAGCAAATGTAAGGTTATTATTATTTTTAAGCACTGCATGTTTGTTGCATGGACAGATTAATGGGTGTATACAGAGTTCAATAAGCGATGTTCTCAATGCACGCAGTTGTGGTGTGTAAAGGTTAACCCATTAGCCACCGTGATGCAGCCCACCATAGCAGCCAAGAGGTTAAAATAAAGCCACATTGTTCTGATCCTCACTCAAATATTGTTCATACAAGACTTTATAACGGCTATATCTGGGCAAATATGTGACTCGCTAAGTGACTTCCAAAAAACCCAAAGGCAACTGTTTTGTTTATAAAATTGTTTTGTGCGTTGTTAGTGTTAATTAAAAGGTTTGCTAAGCTTCAAACATCACCAAAACCTTGTCATGATGCATTATTGTTGGCATGACAAGATTTTTGTAGGAATTATTGTTGCAACGACTGTGTATGGATACTGTAATAATTCAGATATATCTAGTATTGTGCTAAAAGTTAGATAAAGTAGTTTCTATTGCTGTTTTATCTAATTATCATTGTTCTCTGCCATTTAACCTTGTTTATTGGCTTTCAACTAAGGACAGGAAATGTGAATTTTTCCTGTTTATAAACTGATCTAATTTACAACTTGTTTAGAAAAATAGAAAGTTTGCCGCGATTTAGAGTGATATTCTATGTTTCATTGTTTTGTAACCGTTCTGCACATTTACTATATTTTCTGAAAATAGACTTTAAGGTTTGTATCTATTTGTCTTTCGCTTGCTGCTGGATTAATCCTATTCTGTATCCGATGTCACCATACAACAGACATCTTGTCCAACTAAGAATCTTACATTACCGATTGTTTGATCCTGTCTCTGTCAAACCCTGTATTGTTTCTGCTCAGTCACAATAGGGGGTAAGATTAGTTAGTGGCATTATGCTTGGGCAATGGGGTGCCAGGAATGTGCTGGCACTGGGATTCTTGCCCCAATCACAGTCGGATACAAACAATGACAATATTTTCTTCTTCTTCTGGCAAATAACCTCTATTATTTGTGAAAATGTTTGTTCGGTCAGGCCCAAATGAAGTGTTGTGATGAGGCTGGGGGCAGGAAGCATCCCCATATGAATAGGAGAGATAAAATATGCAGTGATCATTAGGCTGGAAGCTAACAGGGACTGAGAAGAGTTAGGGACAAAGGGCTCCCTTACTGATCAGGGCTGAGGTTAAATGCCCTGGCTAGAAGTGTACGTCTTGATTGACCTAAAAGACACTTTTTTTTTTTTCTCGACAGTAAAGTCAAAATTAATCTTTCATGGTCTAATTTACTTCTATTGTTAAATTTGCTTTGTTCTCTTGTTATTTATTGAAGAGTAAACCTAGGTGTTTCATGACTTCAGGAGAGAGTCTTTAGCAGTCTATGGGAGTAGTGTTTGCAACATGGTTTTTAAAAATGTTCTAAAAAGTTACAAATACTGCTGCCATAGACGCTAAAGGCACGTGCACGCTGATATGTCATTTGTAAAGTTGTTCTATCCAAATCATGAGTGTAATTTTGACTTTACTGTCCCTTTAAAGGAACATAAAAGTGTTAAAGTATTATATTATTACACTATTATTTGCATATTATGTGTTTAACCCCTTCAAAGGGATTCAACTCAGTCAGCTCCGGAGCAGTGCACACTACTGGGAGCTAGCTTAAATTACAGGTGAAACTCGAAAAATTAGAATATCGTGCAAAAGTTAATTTATTTCACTAATGCAACTTAAAAGGTGAAACTAATATATGAGATAGACTCATTACATGCAAAGTAAGATAGTTCAAGCAGTGATTTGTCATAATTGTGATGATTATGGATTATAGCTCATGAAAACCCCAAATCCACAATCTCAGAAAATTAGAATATTACCTGCAATCAATAAAACAAGGATTGTACATAGAACAATATCGGACCTCTGAAAAGTATAAGCATGCATACTGTTTGTACTCAGTACTTGGTTTGGGCCCATTTTGCAGCAATTACTGCATCAATGCGGCGTGGCATGGAAGCTATCAGCCTGTGGCACTGCTGAGGTGTTATGGAAGACCAGGATGCTTCAATAGCGGCCTTCAGCTCTTCTGCATTGTTCGGTCTCATGTCTCTCATCTTTCTCTTGGCAATGCCCATAGATTCTCTATGGGGTTCAGGTCAGGTGAGTTTGCTGGCCAATCAAGCAAAGTAATCCCACGGTCATTGAACCATTGAAGTCATTGAAGGTTTTGGTGCTTTTGGCAGTGTGGGCAGGTGCCAGGTCCTGCTGGAAAATGAAATCAGCATCCCCATAGAGCTAGTCTGCGGAAGGAAGCATGAAGTGCTCCAAAATCTCCTGGTAGACGGCTGCGTTGACCCTGGACTTAATAAAGCACAGTGGACCAACACCAGCAGATGACATGGCTCCCCAAATCAACACAGACTGTGGAAACTTCACACTGGACTTCAAGCATCTTGCAGTGTGTGCCTCTCCATTCTTCCTCCATACTCTGGGTACTTGGTTTCCAAATGAGATGCAAAATTTGCTCTCATCAGAAAAGAGGACTTTGGACCACTGAGCAACAGGTCCAGGTCTGTTTTTCTTTAGCCCAGGTAATACGCTTCTAACGTTGTTTGTTCAGGAGTGGCTTGACAAGAGGAATACGACATTTGAAGCTCATATCCAGGATCCGTCTGTGTGTGGTGGCTCTTGATGCACTGACTCCAGCCTCAGTCCACTCCTTGTGAAAGTCCCCAACACTTTTGAATGGCCTTTTCCTGACAATCCTCTCCAGGCTGCGGTCATCCCTGCTGCTTGTGCACCTTTTTCTTCCACACTTTTCCCTTCCACATAACTTTCTATTAATGTGCTTTGATACAGCACTTTGGGAACATCCAACTTCTTTTGCAATTACCTTTTGATGCTTTTCCTTCTTATGGAGGTTGTCAATGATGGTTTTCTGCACAACTGTCAGGTCAGCAGTCTTTCCCATGATTGTGATTCCTACTGAACCAGACTGAGAGACCATTTAAAGGCTCAGGAAGCCTTTGCAGGTGTTATGGCTTAATTAGCTGATTAGATTGGGACACTTTGAGCCTAGAATATTGCACCTTTTCACAATATTCTAATTTTCTGAGATTGTGGATTTGGGGTTTTCATGAGCTGTAAACCATAATCATCACAATTATGACAAATCACGGCTTGAACTATCTTGCTTTGCATGTAATGAGTCTATCTCATATATTAGTTTTACCTTTTAAGTTGCATTAGTGAAATAAATGAACTTTTGCACAATATTCTAATTTATCGAGTTTCACCTGTATATAGTGAGCCAATGACAAGAGGCATTTGTGTGTAACCGCCAATTACAAGCTAGTAGTGCATTGCAGTAGCTGAGGATATGTACATATGCCTTTCTACAAAGGCTACCAAGAGAATAAACTCTTTTTGATAATTTTGACGTTCATGTCCCTTTAGGGGCAAGTATTATGTATATAATGTTTAGCATTGAAAAATAGATAATGTCAGCAGAAGGCCAAACTGGTCTGACTTAATTCAGAGACTGACCCTGCAACACACTACAAAGGAGCTCATTCACTGATGCATTGAAGATGTCAAGTAGGTGTTGGGGACAAATACTGTAATGGGGTACAAGAGTATCCAGAGCATTAAGGGATTATTTAAAGGTGCAGATACAAGACTTTCCTGTTGTCTTGCTATAGAATAACAGATCAGCCAAGTCTTTTACTGCGGTTGTTTTCAATAGCTTAAAGTGACGGTTACCTTCATGCCTATTGAGTATTTTACTTTTTTTACACAATCAATAGGAGTTTAATTCATCATTTGTTTTTTTATACATCTTATTTTCAACCAAGTTATCGGCGCTTTGCAAATTAGACCGCTTTTTTTTTTAATCTTGATGACGTTTTTAGGTTGTCCAATTGTCCTAACAGGGCAGATTTTCAGGATATCTGAACTGGAACACCGGGGAAATAATCAGCTGTTTAGTAAACCTGCTCTCATCCAAGGTATTCCTGAAAATATGGCCTGGTAGGGAGGCCCGAGTACAGGTTTGAAAACCCCTGATCTAGATAGTATTGCAGTGTTCTCCAGTAGCTGGTTCGGGGCAGTGAAATACTTTTTAAAATGTTGATATTTTCAGCTATCCCAAGCACAGATTAATTGCATAATTTATCATAAATGTTTTTACAGATGATTTAAGCAATCAACATTTAAAGGGACACTAAACCCAAATATTTTCTTTCATGATTCAGATAGAGCAGCAACCTTCTAATTTACTCCTATTATCAATTTTTCCCTCTTTCTTTTGCTATCTTTATTTAAAAAGCAGGAATGTGATGCCGGCCCATTTTAGGTTCAGGACCTGGGTTGTGCTTGCTGATTGGATGGCTAAATGTAGCCACCAATTAGCAAGCCCTATCCAGGGTACTGAACCAAAAATAGGCCATCTCCAAAGCTTTCATTCCTGCTTTTTCAAATAAAGATACAAAAAAAATTGATAATAGGAGTAAATTAGAAAGTTGCTTAAAATTGCATGCTCTATCTGAATCATTAAAGGGACAGTCAATACCAGAATTATTGTTGTTTAAAAAGAAAGATAATCCCTTTATTGCCCATTCCCTATTTTTGCCCAACCAACACTGTTATAGAAAATACACTTTTTACATCTGCAGTTACCTTGCATCTATGCTTCTGCAAACTGCCCCCTTATTTCAGTTCTTTTGACAGAAATGCATTTTAGCCAATCAGTGCTCACTCCAGGTTAACTTCACGTGCATGAGCTCAGTGTTATCTATGTGAAACACATGAACTTATGTCTTCTAGTGGTAAAAATGCATCCAGATTAGAGGCATTCTTTAAAGAGATACTAACCCCAAATGTTTTCTTTCATGATTCAGATAGAGCATACAATTTTAAGCAACTTTCTAATTTACTCCTAATATCAATTTTTCTTTGTTCTCATGTTAACTTGATTTGAAAAAGCAGTATTGAAAGGTTAGGAGCCGGCCCATTTTTAGTTCAGCACCTGGTTAGCGCTTGCTGATTGGTTTGCTACATTTAGCCAGAAATCAGCAAGTGCTACCCAGGTGCTGAACAAAAAATGGTCTGGCTCTAAAGCTTACAGTACTGCTTTTTCAAATCAAGATAGCATGAGAACAAAGAAAAATGTATAATAGGAGTCAATTAGAAAGGTGCTTAAAATCTCATGCTCTATCTGAATTATGAAAGAAAGAAAAAAAATTGGGTTTAGTGGTTAAGGTCTAAGAAATTACCATGTGAACCTCCTAGGTTTAGCTTTCAACTAAGAATACCAAGAGTACAAAGCAAAATTGGCGATAAAAGTAAATTGGAAAGTTGTTTAAAATTACATTCCCTATTTAAATCATGAATTTTTTTTTTTTAATTTTTTTTTGGACTTGACTGTCCGTCCCTTTTAAAGAAAAAAAATTGGGTTTGGTATATTTTTGAACACATACTAGATAGAATGGTGCCTTCATAGAAAAGATTAGTCAGAAAATAATATGTAGATGTATTTTTTTTTACAGTTTAAATAGTGACAAAATAAGTGTAAAGTTTTAGTGTCTATAAAACAAATAGGAGCTGCCATGTTGTAACTCAGGTTACCTTCTCTGCTGTGGCCAATTAGAGACAGTTATAAATAGGTCACTATAGTGTGCAGCCAATGGCTGTGTGGAATACAACAGTGTTCTGCACTTCTATTTCTAACAGGAACTGAAAAGCTCACAATTTAGAATGGAATTACAGGAAAGGGGACAAAATAAATAAAGTATATTGCAGATTTTTATTTATCCGATTTATAATTTTAAATTACAATCTCAAAGTGTTTAATGTCCCTTTAACACATTTTAATGTGTGATTTTTAGCTTATTTTTGGCTAAAATTTTAGCTGGGTTGTACACACATTAAAAAAGATTCTGGGAAAACACTGTATTGTATTCCTTTTACAGTATTTGTCCCTACCAAGTGTTTCATGCATCTAGTAAATGAGCTCCTGCACTGATTGTGCAATCCATGTGTAGCATGTTGCAGGGGTAGGTTTCTGATTCATATAGAATAAACTTTAGACTTCTTGTCTTTCTGTGCGTGGGAAAACATTTTTAGAAGTACAGGTGGCCCTCGTTTTACAACGGTTCAATTTACACCGTTTCAGAATAACGACCTTTTTTTCCAGTCATGTGACTGCTATTGAAAAGCATTGAGAAGCAGTGCATTTATTAAAATAGCCAGTAGGTGGAGCTGTCCGCTTGTGTTGCAGCAAAGCCAAGCAAGCTGAAATTAATCAGTTTAACCAGACCTGCGCTATCAAGCAGATTTCAAAGGAACAAGATCTTCCTGTCTATAAATCAGTCCAGATTGGAATGCATAGAAAGAACTGTTTGCAGAAAAATGCAAGTGAAGTCTGTGTTGTGTGATTATTTTATTAGGTTTATAATGCTGTTTAGCAAATGATTTTGTTCATTTAACTTAGTTTAATTATATATTCTGTGGTGTGTGATTATTTAATTAGCTTTATAATGCTGTTTAGCATTTAACGTCTTCATTTCAAAGCTTTAAAAATAATGTATTAGGTGTTACTTATGACAATTTTCAGAGGGGCCTGGAACCTATTTCCCTCACTTCCCACTGACTTGCATTATAAACTGGGTTTCGATTTACAACCATTCCTTCTGGAACCTAACCCCGGCGTAAACTGAGGGCTACCTGTAAAGTGTAAAAAATAATCAGATCTTTGTATATTGTTTTTTTTATTTGTTGTTGTTTTTTTACATCACATGACCAATAACCATTTTCTGTGGAATTTTCCTGTTCTTTACACAGTAAAGGATTCTATTTAGTATATTTAAAAATGTAGTGTGGTATCATATGTAATATAAGGTTAAATAGCCCTGCAGCTTTTGGTTAAGCATCAATTCAATCTTCTCACTGTATTTATAGATGTTATTGAATTTAGCAGAACTAAATAAAACGCTTTGTCAAGCGAATAGGGTGTGGAACTGTCTGTTTCACAGGATCAATTCATTGGCTTCTATCAACTTTTGAACAAAGGTGAATTCATGAGAACTCAGAGTCAAGAACTCAATATTACAGAAATCATCTTTATTATTATTTCAAATGTTTGCTTTGTCAAGCAATAGCTTTAACCCCTTGTCTACCAGAGGGAGATGCAGGGTATTGCACATTGTAATTAAAACCTTTGGCAGCCAATGAATAAATGTAAATCCTTTTTTATTTCTTGGTATTCTGAAAATTGTGACTTCAGTATTTCAACCAAACATAAACTGACGCACTGTGACTTTTCCCCCCTATTATTGATATAAAAGAGCAGCCTTTATATGGACATAAAGTAATGGTTAATTTTCTCTGGTTCAGATATAGCATGGGATTTTACCCATATTATCGAATTTACTTAGACACCTAAAAATGTATTGTTTAAAAGATAGATAATCCCTTTATTTACCATTTCCCAGTTTTGCATAACTAACACGGTTATATTAATATACTTTTTACCTCTGATTACCTTCTATCTAAGTCTCTGCAAACTGCCCCCTTATTTCAATTGTTTTCACAGACTTGCATTTCAGGCAATTAATGCTAACTCTTAAATAACTCCACATTCGTAAGCACAATGATATCTATATGGCTAGAGGGAACTAACTCCCTCTAGCTTTGAAAAACGGTCAAATGCATTCAGATAAGAGGCGTTTTTTAAGGGCTAAGAAATTAGCATATACACCTAACTAGGTTTAGCGTTCAACTAAGAATACCAAGAGATAAAAATAAATTGGAAAGTAGTTTAAAATTTACATGCCCTATCTGAATCAATAAAGTTTAAGATGGTCTTTACTGTCCCTTTAAAGGACCAGTCAACACAGTAGATTTGCATAATCAACAAATGCAAGATAACAAGACAATGCAATAGCACTTAGTCTGTTATTATTATTCTTTATTTATAAAGCGCCGACAGATTCCGCAGCGCTGCCCATGGGTACACTGATAACAGTACAGTGGAGAAACAATACGATAAGATACAAAATTTTACAGACAAATACAGGGGGAATTGAGGGCCCTATTCCCGTGGGAACTTACAATCTAGACGAGTTCTTTGAAAAGCATACAGAGTTTGCTCAGGGGCTGTAATGCATTACTGGGAGCTAGCTGTGGCTGCACACATATGCCTCTTGGCATTGGCTCACCAGATATGTTCAGTACTGCACTGCTGCGTTGAAGCTAAATTTAAAGGGACATGAAACTCATATTTTTCTTTTATGATTTAGAAAGAGCATGCCATTTTTAAACAACTTTTCAATTTGCTTCATTCTCTTGATATCATTTGTTGAAAAGCATATCTAAATTGACTCAGTAGTTGCTGATTGGTGGTTGCACATAGATGCCTCACGTGATTGCTCACCCATGTGCATTGCTATTTCTTCAACAAAGGTTATCTGAAGAATGAAGCAAATTGAATAATAGAATTAAATTGGAATGTTTTAAATAAATAAATTTAGAATGGAATTACAGGAAAGGGGACAAAATAAATAAAGTATATTGCAGATTTTTATTTATCCGATTTATAATTTTAAATTACAATCTCAAAGTGTTTAATGTCCCTTTAACACATTTTAATGTGTGATTTTTAGCTTATTTTTGGCTAAAATTTTAGCTGGGTTGTACACACATTAAAAAAGATTCTGGGAAAACACTGTATTGTATTCCTTTTACAGTATTTGTCCCTAACAAGTGTTTCATGCATCTAGTAAATGAGCTCCTGCACTGATTGTGCAATCCATGTGTAGCATGTTGCAGGGGTAGGTTTCTGATTCATATAGAATAAACTTTAGACTTCTTGTCTTTCTGTGCGTGGGAAAACATTTTCAGAAGTACAGGTGGCCCTCGTTTTACAACGGTTCAATTTACACAGTTTCAGAATAACGACCTTTTTTTCCAGTCATGTGACTGCTATTGAGAAGCAGTGCATTTATTAAAATAGCCAGTAGGTGGAACTGTCCGCTTGTGTTGCAGCAAAGCCAAGCAAGCTGAAATTAATCAGTTTAACCAGACCTGCGCTATCGAGCAGCTTGCAAAGGAACAAGATCTTCCTGTCTATAAATCAGTCCAATAATTCTCTATCTGAATCATGAGATACATTTGGGTTTCATGTCCCTTTTTAACTATGTTTAAAAACCATTTGCAGATGTTAAACATACCGTTATATGCAGGCAACAGTGCAATAATTTGCTGTAACATAAGAACATTTTATTTTTGCACTTTTATATCTCTCTAACCATGGACATTACCAGGAAGTACCTTTCATAAAATAGTAAAATGAAGTACAAAAATGATACTGCAGTGTTAATTTCAGTTTGAAGGTTTTTACTTTGCATTTTTTAGGCTCAACATTGATTTTACTTGTTTTATTCTGCTCTGTCACTCACATGACAAAAGTACAATATGCCTTTAGCTTTTGGAGTAACTTGCGGACTTCAACTAAAAGAAAGTTTTACCAACATTATTAGAGATCCCAGGACAGTGATACGTGCTCTGTTATGTTCATTACAACCTATTTCTGAAGCTACTTGTCAGCGTGTCTACTACCTTTTTTTAGCTAAGATGTTTCATTCCAGCTCCAAGGTTTTGGTGTTTCTATCAATTTAGTATTATTATTATTTCTTTGTATAGCACCGCAAAATTCTGTAGCGCTGGGTACAGAGTTAGGGTAAGATATAAAAACATTAGACTATACAGATCTAGGAGGAAGAGAGCACTGGAGAGCTTAGTCTTCAGGTTGAGGGTGCAGAGACATAAGGTTAGCTTGTCGCATGGTTTGCAGTAGCAGCAGTTAAGGCAATACAAGATTTTTTTTGGTTAGGATGAAAGACAGGGGAGAGATAGTAAGCCTCTCTGAATAGGTGGGTTTTCATAGAGCGTCTGAAGCTATATAAGGTTGGAGACAATTTGATGGAGCGGAGTAGGGAGTTCCAGAGGACAGTAGCAGCGCATGAGAAGTCTTGGGGAGTGCACATAGAGATAATAGGAGTGGAGTAGGGCTGCAACTAACGATTATTTTCATAATCGATTAATCGGTCGATTATTTTTTCGATTAATCGACTAATCGGATAAAAAAAATCTAATTTTTTCCTATTTTTAAATGAAATCCACATACTGAGTGTTACAAATATAAACTTCAGACTAAAACTTTACATTAACACAACTGTTTGTCCAATCAATTTTTAAGCAGCAGAACAAATTTTTAGAATTGAGCAAAACAAAAGTTTGAAAAGAGGTAGACTATCACTATTTATCACATTTTGTAATTCATTCTTTCACAAACTTTGCATTGCAATGCAAAAATTTCAAAATGACCACATGCTCCTGGCTGAGGCTGGCTCTCTTTTTGCAAGCTATATTGCCTGCAGCAAAGAGGCGCTCAGATGGTGTTGAGGTGCCTGAGATGCATAAGTAGGGTTTTGCCAATTTTGGCAAGGTGGGATATTTATTGTTGTTAGCTCTTTACCAATACAAGTGGCCTCTTAACAAAGTGAGCCTGGACTTCATTCTAACATAAAAAATATCTTTCTCTATATGCAATGGTAAATAACCAGCTATAAGGTTAGGGAAAAAATATCTAGTCCGCTCTTAAAATAACAGATATATACATGTACAGGTTGAATTTGGTACATATTACAATTAAAAATATAAAAAAATTATTAAAAAAAGTCAAAAGTGCTAAGGACTGTATATCAATAACAGGACAATGCCTTACACGTTTATCTACAGTACATATAATCAGCAAGCGATCCGCTAATAATTTTTCAAACAGATAATCGTGCACATCAGTTCAAATAACAAGTCCCATCAAATTAGGGCTAGGTGTAAATAACAAGCTTGGCACTATATCATGCAAAGCATAGTGGCAAATCGCCTGATTTTACTATAAACAATCCTAATGATGACTCCTATTATTTCTTGGGTGCACATAAGCCAGGAGTAGTTGTAAACTTATAATGTCCTGAAAAGGTGAAAAGTAAATATCTATAGACGTCCTTTAGGCTAAGGGCATAACCATAAAACACAATACCATGTGCAGGAACTTATTGGAGTAAAGCAGCTGGTGCTGTGCATAGAACAACTAATTGCAAACCAACTAATCGATTATGAGATTTGTTGACAATATTTTAATAATCGATTATTATCGATTAGTTGTTGTAGCAGTAGAGTGGAGAGACGTAGGTCAGAGGTTGATCAAAGTGGTTGGGTCGGGGAATATATGGAGATGAGAGGAAATATAGTTGTGAGTTAGACTGTTGAGTGCTTTGTAAATTTGGGTTAATGCTTTCAATTATATTCAGGAGTGAATGGGGCGCCAGTGGCAGAGCGGAGAAGCTGATGTAGAGTGGCGACTTAGGTGGATGAGTATAGCTGAAGCATTCATGATAGATCGGAGGGTGGAGAGGCGGTGTTTGGCCATTTAGAAGTACTCAATACGCCAAATAATATGAATGTAAATGATCAATCATTAAAAAGTGATATGGATAAATAGTGCACAAGTTCTATAACTAATGTTCCTCTTTGGCCCAGGCTGCTCCTTGGTCAGGGTGTCGGTGAACCTTGATGATAAAGAAATCTAAAACACAAAGGATAAATCATGATGATGTTTGCTGCTCTGTTCCAACATGCAGCTGATTTTGCACACTTTCTTTTTTTTTTCCAAGTAGTTTGCACAGCCTGATGAAACATCCCTGTGAGGCTGAGAAACGTGTTGCCTTAAGTTTGTAATAACAAATTGAATGCAATTACACCTCGCCACAAAGATCCATCTTATTATCGACATCTGATGAATGAATATTGTAGTACTTGTGTATTCTGTCATTTGGAGTACCTTTATATCATTCCCAGTCAGCTGGATGGCTGGGAAGTTCCCACTTGCTATTAGAGCGCCTGAAGGTGCTCTCTTTTTGTGAGTATTCTGTACACAATTTCATACCGCTTTGACATAGAATGTGCTAGGCAATTTTGGCGCCCTTGTTTCCTTTGTGTTTTAGATTTCTTTGCTATTTTGAAGTAGATTGCAGTAGTCAATGTGTGACAAAATGAGGGAATGAATTAGTATTTTTGTAGCTTTTGTGAGTAGAGAAAGTATGAAATGTTGCATAGGTGTGCGTCGCAGGATTTTGTAAGAGCTTGTATATGGGGGTGAATGTGAGTTCTGAGTCAAGTGTGACCCCAAGACAGCTGACCTGGGCTGAGGTGTTGAGAATAAAGTCTCCAACTGTTAGAGAAATGTCAGGTGTCGGATGTCTCTAAGAGGGGGGGTAATAAAAAGCAGTTCGGTTTTGGACAGATTGAGTTGCAGGTAGTGCGAGCACAGTGCAGCGAGACAGTTGGTAATCTGGTTGAGTAAAGAGGGAGAGAGATCACAAGAGGGAAGATAGATTTGGGTATTATCAGCGTATAAGTGGTACTTGAACTCAAATGAGGATATAAGGGACCCAAGATAGAGCCTTGCGGTACTCCAACTGAGCGAGGCAAAGGATCAGAGGTTAGGCTGTTAAAGGAAACTGAAAACGAGCGGTTTCAGAGATATGAAGCAAACCAGGAGAGGGCTGTGTCTCGGATGCCAATTGAATGTAGTAATTTTAGGAGGAGAGAATGGTCAACTGTGTCAAAAGCAGCGGACAGGTCAAGAAGAATTAGTAAGGAATAGTGGTCCTCTGGTTTAGCTGATAACAGGTCATTTGTTGTTTAAGTGAGAGCGGTTTCTGTTGAATGTTTAAAGGGACATAATACTCATAAGCTAAATCACTTGAAACTGATGCAGTATAACTGTAAAAAGCTGACAGGAAAATATCACCTGAGCATCTCTATGTAAAAAAAGGAAGATATTTTACCTCACAATCTCCTCAGCTCAGCAGAATAAGTTCTGTGTAAAAAGTTATACTCAGCTGCTCCCAGCTGCAGGTAAAAAAAATGAAGAAATGAACAGCAGCCAATCAGCATCAGCAGTGCTGAGGTCATGAACTCTTACTGTGATCTCATGAGATTTGACTTAACTCTCATGAGATTTCATAGTAAGCTTCCTTTACCTGATTGGTGAAATAATATGAGAGTGCACGATGCTAGTCCCTTCAGATGTCCCAGGACAAACACACTAAAATGCTGCTTAGAAATCCTTTACAATGGGAGGTGGCTACTGAGGAACTTTTGAGGTAAAATATCTTTCTTTTTTACATAGAGATGTTCAGGTGATATTTTCTAATCAGCTTTTTACAGCTATGCTGCATCACTTTCAAGTGTTTAAACATTTGGGTATTATGGCCCTTTAAGGCAGAAACCAGATTGTAGTGGATCAAGTAAGGAGTTAGTTGAGATAAATTGAGTCAGATAATTATATAGACCAGTCGTTCTAATAATGTGGAAGCAAAGGGACGTAAGGAGACCGGCCGATAGAAAGTGTGGAGGGGGTCAAGCAAGAGCTTTTTTTAGGATTGGTGTGATTGACACATCCTTAAAGGGACACTGAACCCAATTTTTTTTCTTTGTGATTCAGATAGAGCAGCAATTTTAAGCAACTTTCTAATTTACTCCTATTATAAATTTTCTTTGTTCTCTTGCTATCTTTATTTGAAAAAGGAATGTAAAGCTTACTAGCTGGCCCATCTTTGGTTTAGCACCTGGGTAGCGCTTGCAGATTGGTGGCTAAATGGGCATTATTGTCCCTTTTTTAAAAAAAATACAGAATTGCATAACAAAAATATAATGCAATAGCACTTACTCTGTATTTCAAATAAGCAGTAGATTTTATTTTTTTTTCCTGACAAATTTCAAAATTTCTTTTAATTTCCCTGCCCCCTGTGACACGTTGACAGCCATTGGCAAATCAAACACTAAGAGCCAGATTACAAATGGAGCGTTAAATATTGCTTTTGAGAAAGCAATATTAGCGCTCTGAGTAATACCAGTGCACACTAATTGTGCTCAACTTGCAATACCAGCGCACATGTGAACTCGACCTTGCTGTAGCAATAACCAGCCACTTGTAATGGCTGGCTATTTATTGCGCGCCCGCAAATTAATTTGCCCGTTTTGCGGGCCCGTGAAAAATTAGCGCTCCACTTGTAATTTAGCCTTAAGTGTTAGTCACCAAGAGTGTTCTCTCCGGAACATTTTGCAAGCCAGGTGGTGGTGGCATTATGAAGTAGCTGGGTGGGGGCAGTGTAATATTTTCTAATATTATATAATTTTGTAACGTGATAAATCGCTGTAACGTGATAAATCGACCCCATTATCTCTTTCACGTTTTGCTAGTTTGATCTGTACAGGACAGTGCTGTGCTGTCCTATTCGTCAGACAAGATGTTAGAGGGACATTATACACTAGATTTTTCTTTGCATAAATGTTTTGTAGACTATCCATTTTTATATAGCCTATACAGCTTTTGTTTTTTTAAGTATATTTTTGCTTATTTTTAAATAACATTGCACTGATTTTCAGACTCCTAACCAAGCTCCAAAGTTTTAGGAGAATACTGATGTATACCTACTCCAGCTTGCTCCTGTTTGTTTAACCCCTTAAGGACATATACATATTCCTTGAGACCCTTACGGGTGATTAGCCGCGCTTTACAAGTACCCCATACATACATACATACATACATACATGGCGGGTGCGTGAACGGGGGCGGGTGGGTACGCTACACTATGAAACAAATTAGTATTGCATACGGTGGGGGAAAGGACTGGGGAGGGTGGTAATTTTTAACTAAGGGATCTGGGAGGGGGTGGGGGTTGGATATTGAGGGGGGGGCAGCTACACTACAGAAATGTTTTACTTTATTTTAAAACAAATACCATATTTTATGGCAATCTGGGTACTGGCAGACAGATGCCAGTACCCAAGATGGCTCACAATAAGGTAGAGGGGGAGGGTTAGAAAGATGTTTGGGGGGGGGGAGGGGTCAGGGAGTTTGGGGGCTAAGGGGGGATCCTACACAGCAGAATAATTTAAAAAAAAAAAAAAAAACCTTTTATTTTAGTACTGGCAGACTTTCTGCCAGTACTTAAGATGGCGGGGACAATTGTGGGTTGGGGGAGGGAAGAGAGCTGTTTGGGAGGGATCAGGGTGTGTAATGTGGGAGGCTGATCTCTACACTAAAGCTAAAATTAACCCTTCAAACTCCCTACAATCTATCTAATTAACCCCTTCACTGCTGGGCATAATACACGTGTGGTGCGCAGCATCATTTAACGGCCTTCTAATTACCAAAAAGCAATGCCAAAGCCATATTTGTCTGCTGTTTCTGAACAAAGGGGATCCCAGAGAAGCATTTACAACAATCTGTGCCATAATTGCACAAGCTGTTTGTAAATAATTTCTGTGAGAAACCTAAAATTTGTGAAAAAGTGAACAATTTTTTTATTTGATCGCATTTGGCGGTGAAATGGTGGCATGAAATATACCAAAATGGGCCTAGATCAATACGTTGGGTTGTCATCTAAAAAAAATAATAATATATACAAGGGATATTCAGGGATTCCTGAAAGATATCAGTGTTTCAATGTAACTATCGCTAATTTTGAAAAAAAGTGGTTTGGAAATAGCAAAGTGCTACTTGTACTTATTGCCCTATAACTTGCAAAAAACATGTAAACGTAGAGTATTTCTAAACTCAGGACACATTTTTTGGTGGTTGTAGATGTGTAACAGATTTTGGGGGTCAAAGATCGAAAATATATGTGTGTGTTTTTTGTTTTTTTTTATGTTTTCCTTATTTTATAAAAACAAATTATAGTAAAGTATAAGATATGATGAAAATAATGGTATTTATAGAAAATCCTTTTAATGGCGAGAAAAACGGTATATAATATGTGTGGGTACAGTAAATGAGTAAGAGGAAAATTACAGCAAAACACAAACACAGCAGAAATGTAAAAATAGCCTTGGTCCCAAACAGTCAGAAAATGGAAAAGTGCTGTGGTCCTTGAAGGGACAGTATACACTCATTTTCATATAACTGCATGTAATAGACACTACTACAAAGAATAAGATGCACAGATACTGGTATAAAAATCCAGTATAAAACTGTTGTTGAAAAGGCAGCTGGAAAGCCCACTGCAAGTAGGAAATGAGACACTGCCCCCTCCCCCTTCTTTTGCATATGAAAAGACCCTTTACACAAACAGGAGCAAGCTGGAGAAGGTAGCTGACGGTATTCAAATAAAACTTTGGGGCTTGGTTAGGAGTCTGAAAATCAGAGCAATGTTATTTAAAAATAAGCAAAACTATACATTTATTTAATAAAAACTACTTTATGGTCTATATAAATAGATCTACAAAACATTTATGCATAGAAAAAATGAGTGTATAATGTCCCTTTAAGGGGTTAAAGAGTCTTTTCATATGCAGAGGAAGGGGGGGTGTCTGCTCTTTTTGCTATAGAACCACTTTCAGTGGGTGTTCCAGCTAACCTTTTCAACAGTGAGCTTCTAAGTAAATATTTTAAACGGTTTTCTACTGGATTTTTACATCAGTATCTGTGCATATTATTTTTATAGTTGTGTCTATTACTTGCAGTTTAATGAAAATCCACTGAGATTTTGTTTTAATTTTTTTTGGAGATGAAAATACTAATACACAACGAAACTTATGACATTATGTTGTATTTTATGTGGTTCATTTGCCCATTTTACACCACACAGTAAATATATATGTTACTACTTCTTGCTGGCGTAGGTATAGTGCATCATAGGCCGCAGTGTAAGGATTTGAATTATAGTACGGAGACCGCTGGGTTGTATTATCAGCAATTATAGTGGGAACTATTGTGCTGAAGTTGTAGATTTCAATACCAGGTTATATTTCTGCACAAAATTCTTACTCCTGCTATGGAATTTTGCCAGCCACAGCCTGACCTGAAAAATCTTTGCCCACTCATGTACAGTATGTATATGTGCGCGCAATGTATCCGTCTCTCTGATCCAGGCAAACATCACAACTATTTATTTTGAACTCTTCCTAGGCTGGTGCACATTTCAAGCTGTAACAATACCTATCATTCAGATATCGTTTTGCATTGCTTGTTGCCAGGGCTCTTCCAGTGCCCCTTATGTAACGGTTTCCATAGATTTCCTTTTCTTTAGCTTTGGGGTTTGTACATCAGACACACACCTGTTACAGAACAGACGGTGTCCTCGGTCCGGCAGCTGTCGTACGTCCAGACCAGCTGTCTGCAGTAGAAGCTTGCCTCTAGTGTTAAACTGACCCAGTGAGATGCTCACTGCAGATTCCATTATCTGTCAGGGATTCAGATTGGACAGGGTCTGTGATTGAAGTTGCCTGGTGGTCTGGGCGCCTGGGGTAACGTGCCCAAATAATGATCAGGCAAGGCAGATGGAGCTGGGCTGCTTCCTTCATATTATGTACATCATGCAAATTGAATTTTGTGACCACGTTTATTAGTCCAGGGTTAATAGTCTAAGTCCTTCATTTGCCATCATATGTGATTTTATTTTTATAACAATGACTTTGAAGACCATTTAGTTTGCTCATATTAAAACAAACAAAAACAAATATGCCCACAGTGCCAATCTGGGAGCAAATGCAGTTCCTATTGGCTCCTCCAAATAAGGGAGGTGGTGGGTGGAGCTTAGCTATTGAAAAGCAATTGCATAAAACAATATATTAATGCATTCCAAAACATGTTACTCTCACCTAGTATGCAGAAAAGACTAGATATAAGGTGTATACAGCGATGTGTCTACTGCAGTGCTTTTATGTCTTTGGCAAAGTCATTTGCGCACAGGATATCTTATATTAGCATTACATGGTTAAAAACGAGTTTGGTGTCACAATTTGAAGGCATGGAGTATTAGGCTTCTTAATATACTAAATGTTCTTCTCTATCTGAAAAAAAAGTAGCCTAGGAATTCCTGCCTCACATGTGGTTTGGCGCATTAACCCTTAAACAAATGTTATCAACTTTGCATACAGGTGCAATATAGGTAGACGCATGCTCATCCTGACAGACTACAAGATAGTGAGAAAGTTAATGTTTTTGCCATAGGATCAAGTTGCTAAGCTGCTGTTAACTTTAGCTGCATTTCAATTCCCCAGATTAAAGGGACATTATGCTCTAATGTTTCCTCCTTTTAATTGGTTTCCAATTATCCATTTTTACCTTCTGGGTTGTATTAAATTGTTTGGACTGGAGTAATCACTTTAACTACAAAGTGTAGCTAAGTGATAGATTTTTTAGCTGCGCTATCCAAAGATAGCTTGATGTGTGTAGTATACTAATATCTTTGAATAGCGCAGCTAAAAAAAATCTATCACTTAGCTACACTTTGTAGTTAGTGATTACTCCAGTCCAAACAATTTAATACACCCTAGATGGTAAAAATGGATAATTGGAAACCAATTAAAAGGAGGAAACATTAGAGCATAATGTCCCTTTAATCTGGGGAATTGAGATGCAGCTAAAGTTACTCCAGATTACTCCAGTCCAAATTATTTTATATTAAGGAGTTTGGGGATTCCTTATATTTATGTTTAGCAGCTTTGTGTAAATACTCACAGCGCAGAGGCTCTTTTTTTCTAAACCACTCTTGTACTAAATTGTTTACAAATAACTCCACCTTTATTTTCTCACCTGAAATAGCTGATACCTATACGGATGTCTGAGCTTAAATTCTGGTCACAAAAATAACATGTAAACAAGAAGGTTTAGATAAACTAATGTTCCCAGTCGAGGGGAGAGCTACAGACATTATACACTCCTATTTTTTTCTTTGCATAAATGTTTTGTAGATGGACCATTTATATAGCCTACAGAGCTTTTTTTTTTTTTTTTTTTTTTTTTTTTTAAATGATAGTTTTGCTTATTTTTAAATAACATTGCATTGATTTTCAGACTCCTAACCAAGCCCTAAAGTTTTAGGAGAATACCGACGTATACCTACTACAGCTTGCTCATGTTTGTGTAAAGAGCCTTTTCATATGCAGAAGGAGGGGGTGTCTGAATATTTCCCATTTTCAGTGGGTGTTCTAAAAACAAACTGGGAGCTTCTAAGTAAGTTTTTAAACTGTTTTATACTGGATTTTCTTCATAAATGGAAAGAGTCCACAGCTGCATTCATTACTTTTGAGAAAATAAGAACCTGGCCACCAGGAGGAGGCAAAGATACCCCACCCAAAGGTTAAAGGGACAGTAAACCTTAAAAATAATGTTATATAATTCTGCACATAGTGCACATTTAAATACTCCTCCCACTTCCCTCATCCCCCAGTCATTCTTTGCCTTTCATCCCAGGAGGTTGGCAGAGAAGTGTCAGAAGTTTGTTTTTGTCTCTTTTGGAGGGTAGTACTCCAACATGGGATGGGAGTTTTAAGTAATCTTGCCAGTCTCTCAGCAAAGGCTTGGATGAAAGTTAGAGTCCGGAGATGCAGGAAGAGTCTTTCTGTGAAACCATCCCGACTCATTTTAACAACTCCACAAGCAATCAACGTTGTCTAACTTTGCTTCGCTGCCTGCTTTCTTCTCTCAAGTCCATGGCGGAGGCGAGGCTACTATCTGTCACACTTGAAGGGCTGTGTTCCTGTTACACGGCGTAGATTTCGGTAAGATCGATTCATTTTACTTCATGATTGTACTGTAACTCATTTGTTCCTACGAACTCACATGAAAAATACAGGGTCTCAGTGGGACTCCTTTAATATCTTGGAATCAAGAGTTAATATCTCCCGAGGGGGATTATTGAACAGGAGAGTTTTTAATCATTTTTGTTATGTGATTCAATCTGCTTATGTGTAGTGTTAACTGGGCTCGTGGCTTTTGGAACATATCAGCCTTTCGAAGTGACGCAACCTTACTGTCGGGCGCGCTTTTTTCGGACACTACGGTTCACCTTGTGACCGGGCGTGTTTACATTTTGGTCTCCCATTTACGCATTCCTGACTGTGTGGCGACGGAGAATTCTAGTCCGCTGGTGTCTGGTTCATAGGAGGTGGTGAGTGCCCCAGCCATTATGGGTGTCAGGTGCCGTTTAAATTGTTTTATATTTAGTCCATTTTTTCTTGGTATCCTTTATCCAGTTATGGAGGATGCTGATGTTGGGATTGTTCAACTTTCTGATTCAGATTCTTCGTCCTGTGACGAATGTGAATTGGCCCCCTTGACTCAGGTCAGTCAGTTATGTTCTTTAGGCCGTTCTAGAGAGCCTTGTTCCTCGGGCTCAAGGATTCAAGGGACTGAACCATCCGCCTCGGGGGTCCTGTCCTCCGGGAGGCGAGTTCCCTACCGCTCCCTACTACTACACATGCAGGTAACCCAAGTTATGTGGATTGTTCCCCCCCCCCCCCCCCCCCCCCCCGGAGGTTGTGGCACATTTTTGCTTTTACATACTTGCTCGTTTACAAAGTCCAGATGTTTATTTGCGATTGTGTTTGTGCCCGATTGCCGCTGGTCTCTTGGCCACAGGAGGGTATGTGAAGTTCCCTGCGGGTGTAACTGTTCCTGAGTGTTGCGCCTTTCGTTACAGGCTGGCTCACCTTTGTGTTTTACTTACACGTTTTTGAGCTGTTTGGGGACCCTATCCTTCTTGGTTATGGGACTCGCCAGTCTCCTCCTTCGAATGGCTCACCTCATTAGACATGGGGGGATGAAGTAATCTCCTGTAAGTCTTGTTATAGAGATCATCCCCAGTTTGTTGGAAGAACAGGGTTTCCGTTAGGCTGGTCCTGCGAATCTTTCTATTTTTCTTGGGCGTTAACCCTCGGATTGCCTGTTATTTTATTTTATCCGGTTAGGATGAATTTTCTTTTTCATACTATGTTTCCTGCAGGAAATTTCTCTGGGATCAATACTCGCTGTTTGCTTCTATGGAAGTTGTTCGCTACACGTTAGTCCCATGTTTGTCTGTTTTTTTCTTCCTCCCTCTCTGAGGGCGGATTTAGCCAGCTTGGCAGTTATGACCCTGGTTGCAGGCTGGTCCTGCTTGGGTTCAGATCTTCTGTCTCGCGGCCTATTCAGACACGTGGCGCCTATTATACTTTGCTGGTCATATTGGGGTGCCGAGTGCTATTCATTTTATTTATGTTTTCTTATTTGTTTTACAAGTTTCAGCTTCGCATTCTCAAGAGGACTTGTGGGTCCGTGCGGCTCTCAGGATTGTTTCAGTCCTAAAAAGCTGTCTCTCTGGTGACTGGGTCAGTGAATTTTGCTGCGTCACACTCTGTGGCTTCCGATACCCTCGGAACCTAGAATATTCCTTCCCACGTGGTGGGAAAATTAGAGGGTTTAGCGCCTCTTTTCCGACGATCGGGGTGGTGTTGCTTTAGGAAATAGTCCTTTTTGGACTTGTTCCTTTTAGTGGTTCTCTTCTTCATTGAGATCTCTTGAAATGTCCGCTCTTCTTGTGGATGGGTCGCCTTCGGGGACTTGGATTCCCTTTGGGAGTTGGTTGTTCCTTTTTCGGGGCATTAGACAGTGTGGTCTTTTTGGGCTCCGGTTAAGGGTCCTTCCCTGGTGTTGGGAATGCTCTGCATCTCCTTCGTGGGATAGAAGAGGTCCTAGTGGTTTTCCACTCATGGTTCAGGTATTGCCATCCAGGTGGTATCCAAACCCATGTTTTACTGTCCTCTGACTTCGAATCTGAGGTGATGTGGAGGCTTGATGTTGCTCTGTTCGTGTGACTTGTCCTCACTGTTCCCCTTGTGTCTGGAGCTCGTGGCTAGCTGGACAGCTATCTCAGCATTCTAATGCTCTGTGGCTACTCTGTACTGTAGCAAACAGAGGGTTGTAGTTCGATCCCCGGCGAGGTCTACTCAGCCTTTCCTCCTTTCGAGGTTGATTAAATGAGCAGCACCTTGTGTCCCTTAGGGGGATTAGCTGCACTTTTCAAGCACAATCATGCTAACGATGCTTGGACAGCTGTTAGCGCTAGTGTTCTTTTATGGCCCTGGCGGGTTGGACTCCTGCAAGGGGTGGTCTCTTCCCTTTAAGTCGGGACTTGCAAGGGCTTCTTGCTCTTGTTATCCGGGTTATTCTGGATTTTTTTTTTTCCGTGGGAGGTCTGTTTTTTTTTTTTTTGTTTTGTTTTTTTTTTATATATATATATATATCAGACGAGGGATTTATGTGCCTGGAAGTTTGTTTAATCTTCGCTAGAGCTCCTTGGGTCTAACGTCTGCTCGTTTTGTCTTTAGGTTGGAGTGGCTGTGTCCATTCTTCCGCCCTTTTGGGGGCGAGTCTTGAGGTTCCTTTTGGTTCCCTTACTTTCAGATCTGCCGTTGCTTAAGCTGGTCCGGCTAGTTGTAGGATCTGAGATCTGTTGTTCATTTTCAGGTCTTGGGGTGACAGTGGAGCTTCCTTTTTTTAGAGGTTCTGTGGGTAGGCTTGGCGGCCTGGATTGCCTGGAGAGTGTCCTCTGTCTTGGAGGTTGGGCAAGCTCTGTCTTAGATGGGCAGTCTATTTTTTTCATCCGCTTCTTCCTTACGGATAGTGTTTTCTCCATGTCTCCCTATGGATGGAAGCGTGTTACTGGACTCAGGTGTTTATTTTCTGAGTTTGCTGCTTGTAATTTTCTGTTTGCTCAGTCTCTGAGTTTTGACGTTTTGATGACTTTGTCTTCAGCTGTCTTATTCGGTGCTGTTGCATGATATTTGGGAGATGTTTCTTCTCCTTGATGATGCCCCGTTGCTCCTTGTGGGTTGGGGTGTTGTCTGCTTGTGGTCTCTAGTTAGGCTTTTCTGCGGGTCAGTGTCCTTGGGGTCTTTTTCCTTCTAGTTCTTTTGCCTGGCTCCGACGAAGCGGGGTTTGTTTGGGTTGTGTGTTTTTTTTTTTTTTTTCAGGCCTGGTGCCCTCAGAATGGGCCGCCTATTGTACCCTCCCGTTTTGCATTCAGTGTCCTCTATAGCTTGGGTATTGTGTTCCCAAAAGTAATGAATGCAGCTGTGGACTCTCTCCATTTATGAAGAAAAACTTAAATTATGCTTACCTGATTATTTTCTTTTATTCAGATGGAAAGAGTCCACCCGTATTTTTACTGTGGGGAGTCTCTCTTATTTTTTATTCTTCTGGCACCTTTTCACTCTATTTCTTCTACTCTTCCTTGTTACTCGGCAGAATGACTGGGGGATGAGGGAAGTGGGAGGGGTATTTAAGCCTGGCGTGTCTTTGCCTCCTCCTGGTTGCCAGGTTCTTATTTTCCCAAAAGTAATGAATGCAGCAGTGGACTCTTTCCATCTGAAGAAAAGAAAATTATCAGGCAAGCATAATTTAAGTTTTTTTTTTTTTTTATTCTTATCTGTGCATATTATTCTTTATAGTAGTGTCTATTTCAAATACTTGGGTATGTTGGTAGACCCCAATCTATCTTTTGGCCTCCACATAGAAAAACTTGCATCTAAACTTTATCCAAAACTAGGTGCCCTGTACAGAAACAAATCCTGCCTCAGCCCTACAGTAAAGGAAAAGATTGTACAGCAAATGCTGATGCCTATCATTGATTATGGGGATGTAGTATATGCACCTGCACCACAAACTCACCTTAATAAACTAAATACATTGTATAACTCGTTCTGCCACTTTGTGCTACAATGTAACTACAGGACCCACCATTGTGACATGCTAAAAGAACTAAACTGGCTGTCGCTGGAATCCAGACGCACCCTTTATCTTTCCAGCCTTGTTTTTAAGAGACTTTCTGGGAAGCTCCCACCCTACCTGAGCAGTATGCTCTCACCGGTTATTCCCACCTCCGATCCAGTACCAGCACATTATTTAGCTTGCCTCAATACAAAAAGAAAGCAGCTCGATCCTCCTTTTCCTACAGAGCACCACAATTATGGAGCGACCTCCCGCACACTTTCAAACCTTCCCCAAGCCTAAATTAAAGGACCAGTAAACACAGTAGATTTGCATAATCAACAAATGCAAGATAACAAGACAATGCAATAGCACTTAGTCTGAACTTCAAATCAGTAGAAGATTTTTTTTCTGACAATTTTAAAAGTTATGTCTTTTTTCCACTCCCCCTATACCATGTGACAGCCATCAGCCATTCACAAATGCATACACACTTATTCTTGTACATGCTCAGTAGGAGCTGGTGACTCAAAAAGTTTAAATATAAAAAGACGGTGCACATTTAGTTACTGGAAGAAAATTGGAAAGTTGTTTAAAATGGCTGCTCTATCTGAATAATGAAAGTTTAATTTTGATTGAGTGTCCCTTTAATTTAAGAGATCCCTCTCTACATATCTCAAAACAGAATGTGCCTGTCATGGTTGATTATACATTTCCTACCTGTTCTATGTTAAATTTTTGCATATATTGTGTTTTATTGTTTTTGTATTTTATTGTACCCTATTGTATCAATGCAATGTTTTGTGGACCCAGGACATACTTGAAAACGAGAGAAATCTCAATGTATCCTTCCTGGTAAAATATTTTATAAATAAATAAAATTTACATGCAGTGAAATGAAAATTGGTGTATACTGTTCCTTTAATTGCCTTTAAAATCTCTATGTACTGGCCTTCGTGTAAACAGTAATACAGATTATAAAGAGGGTTTTGTGTAAATAATTAGATAAGATAATGAGGTATACTCCCCCTTCAAGGTCAGCCTATTGTATTGGGTTGTAGTTTCAGTTAGTAGAAACAGCTGTTTCATATATACAAATATACATAAAGGAACAGTTTATCACAGATTTGAAACTCTGCATTTGGTTTATATTTGGGGGGAAAATGAGAAAGCAATTTTACAGTACACTGTTTTTTAAGAGTGTAAATTACATATATAGAAATATATCTCTAATAAAAATGCTTTTTTTGACCACGCTCCGTTGCCAGATCTATATCTTTAACATAAGAAATACTCAAATCAGTTCACAGAACTTTGTTATTTACATAAGAAAAACATTAGAGAAAGTTTTCAGTGATTCTAAGTGATTAAGCACATGATTCACTGGCTGAGCAGTAATGTTGTTTTCATGTTATATTATCCCCTTTTAAGCTTTTGTGACGCAACCGTACCCTTAATGACACAAAACTGCACGTTGTTGATTCTGCTTGCCAGGAAGTGTGTGTGTGTGTATATATCTCTATCTCAGCTGATGGCAGCAATGAACCCCCCCCCCGTGTACCAGAGTATGTGGGCTTTCTGATGTAAGTCAGATGTGAATTATTTTCCTGGCTCTGATTTCATTGAATTCTTTATATTACTGATGCAGAATACCAGAGCCCTTCAGATGATTAACAATTGATCTCTCATCAACAAATGTATTTAAAATAGTGTAATACTGCAGTAAAATCACAAATTGTCCCATTTAACATTAAAGTAGTGAATGTGAACCTGTCCCATTCTGCAAGTTTTTGTCTTGTTGAAATATTCAGCATTTGTTTCTTTTTATAATTTCACACTTTAATGCAGCAAATGACATTAATATGCACTGTTAGAGAATGCATTTAACTGCTCGTCTGAGCAGAAAGTTTTGTTTCCCAAGCTTGGGTAAAAAAGACGTCATCCAGACAGGAAGAGAAAATGATTCTCCCCAGGCAGGATGCTAACCAGCCTTCACATCAGCACTGATCTGCTGCTTTACTAGAGGATGATTCCCGGGACAGTTGTTTCTCTGAAAATCCTAATTCTTCACTCTTGCAAGAGACTTGCTTGGAATTGCTGTGCCAGTGTAATAGTATATAATCTAATACTAGGTAATAGAGCTTGTTAAGACCTTCTAATTCAATAATATTCTAATCTAATTCATTAGATCATTGTATTAATACACAATTTAGATAGTTAACCCTTATATAGATATTAAACTCATAGTTCTTTTTGTGCACAAGGTGCACTCCTGAGAAGGAGAGAGGTGGTGATTAATGGCAGCTACGTGCATATGCTGCACCAGGAGCAGCTATGAATTCTTTTGACATTTAATTATGTGTTTAACCTTTTCATGGACATTTAAACATATAGTTGGAAGCGAGCTTTGTGCATTACTAAAATATGCTGATAAATGTAAGCATTATTGCATTAAAAAGTATGTTTAACCAGATAACCAGTGAGTACTATTAATGTCCTGTCAGGTCATACTGAGAGGGTTTAGAGTGAAGAAGTCCTTAATGCCTTGGTATTAGCTGGAGATATTTTGAAGGGGTGATAAGTGAGGGCACATGGCTGTATCATATAGAAGTGAGGGCACCTGGCTGCGCGTCGTATAGAAGTGAGGGCACATGGCTGTATCATATAGAAGTGAGGGCACCTGGCTGCGCATCGTATAGAAGTGAGGGCACCTGGCTGCGCATCGTATAGAAGTGAGGGCACGTGGCTGCGCATCGTATAGAAGTGAGGGCCCCTGGCTGCGCATCGTATAGAAGTGAGGGCTCCTGGCTGCGCATTGTATAGAAGTGAGGGCACCTGGCTGCGCATTGTATAGAAGTGAGGGCCCCTGGCTGCGCATTGTATAGAAGTGAGGGCCCCTGGCTGCGCGTCGTATAGAAGTGAGGGCAGACTCCTTGCCCACTAGTACTTTGACATTTTCTAGCTTAGTTACCTCTCATCTTTTCTTCTGTTATGTGTGATCAGTCCACGGGTCATCATTACTTCTGGGATATTATCTGCTCCCCTACAGGAAGTGCAAGAGGATTCACCCAGCAGAGTTGCTATATAGCTCCTCCCCTCTACGTCACCTCCAGTCATTCTCTTGCACCCAAAGACTAGATAGGAGGTGTGAGAGGACTATGGTGATTATACTTAGTTTTTAGAACTTCAATCAAAAGTTTGTTATTTTACAATAGCACCGGAGCGTGTTATTACCTCTCTGGCAGAGTTTGAAGAAGAATCTACCAGAGTTTTTCTTATGATTTTAACCGGAGTAGTTAAGATCATATTGCTGTTTCTCGGCCATCTGAGGGAGGTAAAGACTTCAGATCAGGGGACAGCGGGCAGTTGATTCTGCATTGAGGTATGTAGCAGTTTTTATTTTCTGAATGGAATTGATGAAAAAATCCTGCCATACCGTTATAATGAACATGTATGTATACTCTACACTTTAGTATTCTGGGGATGGTATTTCACCGGAATTACTCTGTAAAAGTACATTAAACCTTTTATTAGGTATTTTTCATGTTAAACGTTTTTGCTGGAATGTAGAATCGTTTGCATTAATGAGGTACTGAGTGAATAAGTATTTGGGCATTATTTTTCCACTTGGCAGTTTGCTTGTGTTAATTACGACAGTTTCGTTTCTCTCTCACTGCTGTGTGTGAGAGGGAGGGGCCGTTTTTGGCGCTCTTTGCTACGCATCAAAAATTTCCAGTCAGTTTTTCTGCATGATCCGGTTCATCTCTAACAGAACTCAGGGGTCTTCAAACTTCTTTGAAGGGAGGTAGATTCTCTCAGCAGAGCTGTGAGACTTATATAGTGACTGTGATTTAAAACGTTGCTCTGTAATTTTTATGTTTAAAATTTAATTAGTGTTATTTTACTGATGGGAACAAACCTTTGCTAAAAAGTTGTGTTGTTTGTTAAGAGTGATGCTATAACTGTTTTTCAGTTCATTATTTCAACTGTCATTTAATCGTTTAGTGCTTCTTGAGGCACAGTACGTTTTTATTAAATTGTATCCGAGTTGCATGTTTATTGCTAGTGTGTTAAACATGTCTGATTCAGAGGAAGATACCTGTGTCATTTGTTCCAATGCCAAGGTGGAGCCCAATAGAAATTTATGTACTAACTGTATTGATGCTACCTTAAATAAAAGCCAATCTGTACAAATTGAACAAATTTCACCAAACAGCGAGGGGAGAGTTATGCCGACTAACTCGCCTCACGTGTCAGTACCTGCATCTCCCGCCCGGGAGGTGCGTGATATTATGGCGCCTAGTACATCTGGGCAGCCATTACAGATAACATTACAAGATATGGCTACTGTTATGACTGAAGTTTTGGCTAAATTACCAGAACTAAGAGGCAAGCGTGATCACTCTGGGGTGAGAACAGAGTGCGCTGATAATTCTAGGGCCATGTCTGATACTGCGTCACAGCTTGCAGAGCACGAGGACGGAGAGCTTCACTCTGTAGGTGACGGTTCTGATCCAAACAGATTGGATTCAGATATTTCAAATTTTAAATTTAAATTGGAAAACCTCCGTGTATTACTAGGGGAGGTCTTAGCAGCTCTCAACGATTGTAACGCTGTTGCAATACCAGAGAAAATGTGTAGGTTGGATAAATACTTTGCGGTACCGGCGAGTACTGACGTTTTTCCTATACCTAAGAGATTAACTGAAATTGTTACTAAGGAGTGGGATAGACCCGGTGTGCCGTTCTCACCCCCTCCAATATTTAGAAAGATGTTTCCAATAGACGCCACCACACGGGACTTATGGCAAACGGTCCCTAAGGTGGAGGGAGCAGTTTCTACTTTAGCTAAGCGTACCACTATCCCGGTGGAGGATAGCTGTGCTTTTTCAGATCCTATGGATAAAAAATTAGAGGGTTACCTTAAGAAAATGTTTGTTCAACAAGGTTTTATATTACAACCCCTTGCATGCATCGCGCCGATCACGGCTGCGGCAGCATTTTGGATTGAGTCTCTGGAAGAGAACCTTAGTTCAGCTACGCTGGACGACATTACGGACAGGCTTAGAGTCCTTAAACTAGCTAATTCATTCATTTCGGAGGCCGTAGTACATTTAACCAAACTTACGGCTAAGAATTCAGGATTCGCCATTCAGGCACGCAGGGCGCTGTGGCTAAAATCCTGGTCGGCTGATGTAACTTCTAAGTCCAAATTACTTAATATACCTTTCAAGGGGCAAACTTTATTCGGGCCCGGTTTGAAAGAAATTATTGCTGACATTACAGGAGGTAAGGGCCACGCTCTACCTCAAGACAAAGCCAAAGCTAAGGCTAGACAGTCTAATTTTCGTCCCTTTCGGAATTTCAAAGCAGGAGCAGCGCCAACTTCCACTGCACCAAAACAGGGAGGAGCTGTTGCTCGTTACAGACAAGGCTGGAAGCCTAACCAGTCCTGGAACAAGGGCAAGCAGGCCAGTAAACCTGCTGCTGCCCCAAAGACAGCATGAACCGAGGGCCCCCGATCCGGGACCGGATCTAGTGGGGGGCAGACTCTCTCTCTTCGCCCAGGCTTGGGCAAGAGATGTCCAGGATCCCTGGGCGCTAGAGATCATATCTCAGGGATACCTTCTAGACTTCAAATTCTCTCCTCCAAGAGGGAGATTTCATCTGTCAAGGTTGTCAACAAACCAAATAAAGAAGGACGCGTTTCTACGCTGTGTACAAGATCTATTATTAATGGGAGTGATCCATCCGGTTCCGCGGTCGGAACAAGGACAAGGGTTTTACTCAAACCTGTTTGTGGTTCCCAAAAAAGAGGGAACTTTCAGGCCAATCTTGGATTTAAAGATCCTAAACAAATTCCTAAGAGTTCCATCGTTCAAAATGGAAACTATTCGGACAATCTTACCCATGATCCAAGAGGGTCAGTACATGACCACAGTGGATTTAAAGGATGCTTATCTTCACATACCGATTCACAAAGATCATTACCGGTATCTAAGGTTTGCCTTCTTAAACAGGCATTACCAGTTTGTAGCCCTTCCATTCGGATTGGCTACGGCTCCAAGAATCTTTACAAAGGTTCTGGGTGCCCTTCTGGCGGTACTAAGACCGCGAGGAATTTCGGTAGCTCCGTACCTAGACGACATTCTGATACAAGCTTCAAGCTTTCAAACTGCCAAGTCTCATACAGAGTTAGTTCTGGCATTTCTAAGGTCGCATGGATGGAAAGTGAACGAAAAGAAGAGTTCTCTCTTTCCTCTCACAAGAGTTCCATTCTTGGGGACTCTTATAGATTCTGTAGAAATGAAGATTTATCTGACAGAAGACAGATTAACAAAGCTTCTAAATGCATGCCGTGTCCTTCATTCCATTCAACTCCCGTCAGTAGCTCAATGCATGGAGGTGATCGGCTTAATGGTAGCAGCAATGGACATAGTTCCCTTTGCACGCCTACATCTCAGACCGCTGCAATTGTGCATGCTGAGTCAGTGGAATGGGGATTACTCAGATTTGTCCCCCACTCTGAATCTGGATCAAGAGACCAGAAGCTCTCTTCTATGGTGGCTTTCTCGGCCACATCTGTCCAGGGGGATGCCGTTCAGCAGGCCGGACTGGACAATTGTAACAACAGACGCCAGCCTTCTAGGTTGGGGCGCTGTCTGGAATTCTCTGAAGGCTCAGGGACAATGGAGTCAGGAGGAAAGTCTCCTGCCAATAAACATTCTGGAATTGAGAGCAGTTCTCAATGCCCTTCTAGCTTGGCCCCAGTTAAAGACTCGGGGGTTCATCAGGTTTCAGTCGGACAACATCACGACTGTAGCTTACATCAACCATCAAGGAGGGACAAGAAGCTCCCTAGCAATGATAGAAGTATCAAAGATAATTCGCTGGGCAGAGTCTCACTCTTGCCACCTGTCAGCAATCCACATCCCGGGAGTGGAGAACTGGGAGGCGGATTTCTTGAGTCGCCAGACTCTTCATCCGGGGGAGTGGGAACTTCATCCGGAGGTCTTTGCCCAAATACTTCAACGTTGGGGCAAACCAGAGATAGATCTCATGGCGTCTCGCCAGAACGCCAAACTTCCTCGCTACGGATCCAGATCCAGGGATCCGGGAGCGGTTCTGATAGATGCTTTGACAGCACCTTGGAACTTCAGGATGGCTTATGTGTTTCCACCCTTCCCACTGCTTCCTCGATTGATTGCCAAAATCAAACAGGAGAGAGCATCAGTGATTCTAATAGCGCCTGCATGGCCGCGCAGGACTTGGTATGCAGATCTAGTGGACATGTCATCCTGTCCGCCTTGGTCTCTACCTCTAAGACAGGACCTTCTGATTCAGGGTCCATTCAAACATCAAAGTCTAACTTCTCTGAAGCTGACTGCTTGGAAATTGAACGCTTGATTTTATCAAAACGTGGTTTTTCTGAGTCGGTTATTGATACCCTGATACAGGCTAGGAAGCCTGTTACCAGAAAGATTTACCATAAAATATGGCGTAAATACCTATACTGGTGTGAATCCAAAGATTACTCCTGGAGTAAGGTTAGGATTCCTAGGATATTGTCTTTTCTACAAGAAGGTTTAGAAAAGGGTTTATCGGCTAGCTCATTAAAGGGACAGATCTCAGCTCTGTCCATCTTGTTACACAGGCGTCTGTCAGAAAATTCAGACATCCAGGCCTTTTGTCAGGCTTTAGCTAGGATCAAGCCTGTGTTTAAAACTGTTGCTCCGCCATGGAGTTTAAACTTAGTTCTTAACGTTTTACAGGGTGTTCCGTTTGAACCCCTTCATTCCATTGATATAAAATTGTTATCTTGGAAAGTTCTATTTTTAATGGCTATTTCCTCGGCTCGAAGAGTCTCTGAGTTATCAGCCCTACATTGTGATTCTCCTTATCTGATCTTTCACTCAGACAAGGTAGTTCTGCGTACTAAACCTGGGTTCTTACCTAAGGTAGTCACTAACAGGAATATCAATCAAGAGATTGTTGTTCCATCCTTGTGTCCAAATCCTTCTTCAAAGAAGGAACGTCTTCTACACAATCTGGATGTAGTTCGTGCCCTCAAGTTCTACTTGCAGGCAACTAAAGATTTTCGCCAAACTTCTTCCCTGTTTGTCGTTTATTCTGGACAGAGGAGAGGTCAAAAAGCTTCTGCTACCTCTCTCTCTTTTTGGCTTCGTAGCATAATACGTTTAGCCTATGAGACTGCTGGACAGCAGCCTCCTGAAAGAATTACAGCTCATTCCACTAGAGCTGTGGCTTCCACTTGGGCCTTTAAGAATGAGGCCTCTGTTGAACAGATTTGCAAGGCTGCAACTTGGTCTTCGCTTCATACTTTTTCCAAATTTTACAAATTTGACACTTTTGCTTCTTCGGAGGCTATTTTTGGGAGAAAGGTTCTTCAGGCAGTGGTTCCTTCTGTATAATGAGCCTGCCTATCCCTCCCGTCATCCGTGTACTTTTGCTTTGGTATTGGTATCCCAGAAGTAATGATGACCCGTGGACTGATCACACATAACAGAAGAAAACATAATTTATGCTTACCTGATAAATTCCTTTCTTCTGTTGTGTGATCAGTCCACGGCCCGCCCTGTTTTTTAAGGCAGGTACATATTTTTTAAATTATAATTCAGTCACCACTACACCCTTGGTTTCTCCTTTCTCGTTGGTCTTTGGTCGAATGACTGGAGGTGACGTAGAGGGGAGGAGCTATATAGCAACTCTGCTGGGTGAATCCTCTTGCACTTCCTGTAGGGGAGCAGATAATATCCCAGAAGTAATGATGACCCGTGGACTGATCACACAACAGAAGAAAGGAATTTATCAGGTAAGCATAAATTATGTTTTTAAACAAATCCCCTTTCTTACCCTGCTTTAACCCTTTCTTTAGTGTTATACACACAGTCAGTATGGTACACATCGGGGAGCCAGTTAGGAGCACATGTGCTTTATACATTCAGTCTAAGTACAGTTCTATGGGAAAAGATGTGGGCTTCATATGAATAAATAATTCTTCTGAAAGGGTCAAGCAGATGCCCTTAGTTAGAGATTCCCTATTAAAGGACACAGTCTAGTCTCAGCCATGGTCGTCCATAGAATTATTTTTTTTTCCAGCAGAAGGGTCAGAAAATGAATCCCAAACATATTTATTGCAACATGTGCCGGTGACAGTTGTACACGTGAGCTGCATATCATTTTACATATGGTGGCATCAATACAGAGACTCAAGTGGGTGCTTCTGCTTAGCTCTAAGGGGCGTTTGTCTCCCTTGTGGTCATATGGCAAACTATTACACCTTGCAATGCATAGTTAGTTTTAATGTTGTATTTACACTTTATTTATACACAGGCTTTGTGTACTTACATACATTCTCAGTGCCTGTGTTAGTGTGCACATGCTGCCAATCTCAGTGTGTGTGTTATTGGGGTTTTTTTTGTTAAAAAAAAAAATTATAAACAAAAATTATAGCTGGTGCTGTTTTGTAGTACCCCAGTGTGTGTGTTTGTGTGTATGTAGTGTGTGTATGTATGTATATATACATATAACACAAAAGACATCAGAGACAACAATCCAAGAAAGTCACATTTTCCAGTATAGACACAGACCATCAAGACATTGACCCTACAACATCAGTAGAGAGTGACCAAACTGATGAGGCACCTGGACAGAGTAATAGTAATCCACCCATCAGACAAGACCTTAAGACACTTGTACAACAGCCACAACAAACTAGCACGCCAAAAAAGGGAGAGGAAAACTACAGATACCCCAGCAGAATTCGGAAAAATTACAAAAAATAGGGGCTGTAGTTAACCCCTCAAAATATGAATTGAATGATGCACAAATGACACTATTGAATAAAGGTTTAAGTTTTTCACCAGTCACTAATTTTGACTTATTTCATACAATTTTAGATGTGAATAACTTTATACGTAAAATTGTTTTAAAAAAACATTTCTCTAATGTTGACACTACAATGTTAGAGTCCCAAACTACCCCACCTTCACTTTCTCCCTCAGTAGGTTTAAAATACACAGAACTTAAAGATCTTACACATTTGATCACTTTATCCGCACAATCTACTACACATAAACAAATCACTTTGGATCACAAATTTAACTTTAAAGACAAATCATACTTCTATCCGGTACATAATCGTGATAGTCATATAGATATGTACCAAAGGGCAGTTGAAAGGGATCTTATATCCCTTAATCAACATATACAAAGTGAGACATATAAAATAAGAGATAACCTCTCTAGAGGTGAGAGAAGAGCATTATTTACTCTCAAAAATAACAAAGACATCATCATTACTCAGGCAGACAAAGGAGGAGCAGTTGTTATCCTAGATAAGGAACAATATCATAATGAAGTTATGTCACAACTTGATAATGTAAATCTATATACTAAGTTATCGTATAATCCTACTTTGTCCTACAGACAAGTCATGATGTCTTTGTTAGACACTGCATTGGAATATAATTACATGGATAAGGAATTGGTTGACTATCAGTGGAAAATCCCAGAATACCATACTTTAGGATTACACCAAAAATACATAAAACTACTGTTGACCCTCCAGGGAGGCCAATAGTGGCTAGTAATGGCTCTCTCTGTGAGAGACTAGGTGAATGGCTGGACCATATACTACAACCAGTTGTTCTAGCTCTTCCGGGCTACATCAGAGACAGTTCTCATCTAATACAACAACTTACAGAGATAACATGGGAAGAACAATATCTATGGTTAACAATAGATGTAACTGCTCTATATTCTAACATTCCCCATGATTTGGGCCTAGAATCTTTATCCAATATGCTTTACAGACACACTGACTATGATAGCAGTTTTATACCTTTCATCATTACAATTACTGAGTTCTTGCTATCACATAACTATTTTGTCTACAGAGGTGACTACTATCTTCAAAAGAGTGGTACGGCCATGGGGGCAAAATTTGCCCCCGCTTTTGCAAATATCTACATGGGCTGGCTTGAATATTGTTTAATTTTCTCTGACCACTGTCCCTTTGCAGACAATCTAGTTATGTATGGCAGATTTATAGACGATCTGATAATAATTTGGAGAGATGTAGGTTCCTATACTGTGGATAACTTTCTTGGATATATGAATGCAAATAAATTTAACCTCAAATTTACCAGTCTCAGTAATAGGACAGAAATAGACTATCTAGACATTCATCTTAATATTGATACTAAAAACCAAATAATGACCTCAATATATAGGAAACCCTTAGCAAAGAATACAATACTACATGCAAACTCTTGTCATATACCACATGTAAAGAAAGGTATACCCAAGGGCCAATATTTGAGAATACGCAGGAATTGCTCCAATTTGGCTATGTATTTAAAACAGGCTGATGAATTGACTGTCTATTATAACCACTTAGTATTAGTCTAAGTGTTTTACATATACAACAACAAGTATCAAAAATTGACAGAAATAGTCTATTTCGTAGTACTTAGAATGTCAGAACTAAAATACAGGATGATAATATATTATTCATTACCAAATATAGCCTACAATATAAAGAGATATGTGACATCATCTCCAGAAATTTACCAATATTACATGTGGATGACAATCTAAAATCCATAACCAATCACAGAAAATTAAAATTTATAGCGAGAAGAGCCCAAACTCTAGGTGATCTGACTAAAAGAGATATGTCAGATAGAGATACCATTGAACCAAAATCAAAATGGCTCAATCGTACAAATGGCTTCTACAAATGTGGACACATACCATGTAAAAGCTGTGCATATACTCGAAAAGAGAACACTTTCAGTTCAACACATACAGGAAAAATATGATATAAGAAGTAGAATTGACTGCACCTCCCAGTATGTTATATATTTGATTACTTGCCAATATTGTTGTCATCAATATGTAGGTATTACTACTAGGAATCTAAAAGAAAGAATTGGACAACATCTCTTATCCTTGGAAGAGAAAGAACCCAAGACCCCAGTAGCTAAACATTTTAGAATACATGGTAAAGGAACTAAATATTTCTCTTTCGTTGGAATAGAGAGTATACAAAAAACTGCTAGAGGAGGTAATAGAACAGACCTTCTACTCAAGAGAGAAGTTTATTGGATAATTGAATTAAATACGAGAATTCCTTATGGTATGAATAAGAGGCTGGATGTGGATGCATTTATTGCATAAACATATTCTTTATATTATTATGGATTGGTATTTACCGTATGACTAAAGCAGAATTATCAGTTCTGACTAATTGCTTGAAAACTTATACAAGAATTGGATGATAGTTACTATAATCTACCAAAAAGGTTTATACCTACTGTTTCTACTGCATTGAGGATCTCTTATAGTTAGATATTAAGCTACTTTAACTGTTTAAATTCTCCAAATTAATATTTTGTCAAATCCTAGGTACTCTAATTATTGATTGGTTTGGATGGACATATATAGATAGACTGAGTATATTAATAACTAAGAGATGTCTACACCAGGGTCCATATATATTAAATGTATTTTTTCACATCCCCAAATAAGCAAATCCAAAGGATGAAACATAAAATAAAGCAAGAACAAATAGAATTTTTGATAATATCCCATGGACTTAATGTTAACATTAATCTACTCTTCTCACCAATTCTTAGATATATTACATTATAATAATATACATACACATATAATGATGTGTACAGTATATGGTTATATCTTCTTAACCTATAATCTTAGCTTTAATAGCTAGTTAGAGTTGAATTTAGTTAGAGACATATACATACACTATAATAAAGTTACCATTTGACACTCACCTCTTCCTGTGATGGTAGTGTAGATTAATATTCTTTTGGTATTTTGTATTTGTGAAAATTTTACCAATTAAATCTGTTAGCAACAATTAGAATTGATATACTATATACAGATTACCTGCTAACTATTGGTATAGACTACATATGCTTTCTAACTATTATTATTTATTTTTATGTGATGTTTTCTTTTTCTTATTTTTAAAAATAACCTGAGTATCAATGGTCACATTTAGTGATAATTTCTACTCAATATATTATTGATTTACTAATATTGGTTATTTTTATTTTTTATTTCTTATTTTATGTTCGCTATTTTGTAATATTGCTACTGCTTTTACAAATTGTTATTATTTTTATTTCATATTTTTATTTCATTTTTTGTTATAATTATCATTTGATTGGATTTATATGTACGAACAGTTTTCTAATTTGTATGTATCTAGCTAATTTTTCATTGTTAGTGAGTTTATCATCATGTATTAATATAATGCTGCACACATGGATATATGTATATACATTTTTGCCACTCTCTATCTTTAAGGGGGTGTGTTAGTTGTTCTTCTTTCTTATTGGTGAAGCTCAGCTTTATTAGGGACTCACCTGTGGTGTCTTATCACCTCTGATGAAGCGCAGGTACGCCTGCGTGAAACATGTCAGGTGTTCTTTTTTGCTGACTATGTCCTGTCTGAATGAATAAACACTTTTGGTATTAACAGCACCTTGGTTGCCTGAGCAGTGTTTGCTTTTGTTTCTTATATATATATATATATATATATATATATATATATATATATATATATATATATATATATATATATATATATATATATATATATATATATATATATATATATATATATATATATATATATATATATATATATATATATATATATATATGTATATGTATGTATATGTATATGTATATATATATATGTATATGTATATATATGTATATGTATATACATATATATACATACATATATATATATATATGTATATATATATATATATATGTATATATATATATATGTATATATATATATGTATATATATATATGTGTATATATATATATGTATATATATATATGTATATATATATATGTATATATATATATGTGTATATATATATATATATATATATATATATATATGTGTATGTGTGTATATATATATATATATATATGTGTATGTGTGTATATATATATATATATATATATATGTGTATGTGTGTATATATATATATATATATATATGTGTATGTGTGTATATATATATATATATATATATGTGTATGTGTGTATATATATATGTATATATATATGTGTATGTGTGTGTATATATATATATATATTAGAAAGAAGACAGCACTCACTGGTCTTAAATTATAATACAATAAATGCTTTTAATTAAGTGACGTTTCTGTGACTGCTCCCCTTCATCAGACCCTGATATACCTGTATATTGTCCAATATAAAGAGAAGCATTTACTGGGCCTTAAACAAATAATTCAATTTATTTTAACACGTAACGTTTCTGGGGTTACCCCCCGTCCTCAAACAGTAAAAGAACAATATGCATACTTACTTACTTTATACCTGCCACCCTTGGATCCTGTACTCGCTGTAGTCTGCGGCATTCCGGAAGTGACGTCACATCTTCACTGCCATCACGTAGTTTGGCAGGCGTGAGTGTGTATCCATAGTTACGGGATGCCACCAGACAACCCACAAGTCAGATCCTATTGCCAGTGAAAATAAAAACATTAGTACAAAATGGAGTACAATTCCCCCCCCCCCCCCCCCCATACATTTCATGTTAAATTTCAGGTAAATTGTCATCATGATTATTCCTAACTCTAAGGTCATACTCTGAACATCCACAGTGGTCATCTAAAGCTTATTATGTAATGCTTTTAATGCATAATCGCATATACTAGTTCCTAGAATACTACTATCTACACACTTAAGTCCCTGTTTTATCCATACATCTTTGTATTGCCTCCTATTGTAGGTCCTAAAGCATAGTACAGTGCTAATGTCTATGACCCTCCCTTATTTGATGGGCCAAGAGAGACTACATGCCTATGCTAGATAACCGTTTACAGTACAGTATGACTACCAAGTCTACATTACAGTTACATTTATATGAAGCAGTGCCAGTCCAGGCTTGTATTCAGTCCTCTAGGTGCCAATGTACCCAGTGTAAATATCCATCTGGATTCACTCTGTAGAAGTGTTTTTGCTCTGTCTCCTGCTCTATATGGTACTGGTATGTAGTCTATGATTGTATGTCATAAATCTGAGACTTTATGCCCTTCCTCCAGAACGTGCCTTGCCACTGGCTGGTCAGACTCCTTTTTATCCAATGCCGTTCTTATGGCGGTCCTGTGATTTGCCATGCGGGTTCTAAGGGTGTCCACAGTCTTGCCCATATAGAATTTCCCACACGGACAGTGGAGTAAGTATACTATGTGGGTGGTGGTACATGTGACTCAAATAGTATTTATTTTTATAGGGATGATGGAAGAACTTTCCTGTAGTCAACCCGTTGCAGGTGACACAGCCTAGGCACCTATAGCATCCCTTGGTTTGTTGTAGCCAAGTTGTTGTAGAATAGCATGGTCTGCAATCTGTATGGATTAGGTGGTCCCTCAGGGACTTGGCTCTCCTGTAGCCCACCCTCGGTGGTCTTTACCCCTGGAATGGCAGATTGTTGTCTGTTTCCAGGATTGGCCAGTATTTTCGGATTGTTGCTGCTGTTCTTTCATCCCCAAATGTATAGGTAATAGTCATAGTTAGTGGGTTATCCATTCTCCTACCATATAGGAGTGAGTGTTGTGTGTCATCCTTTACTTGATTTATATTTTCAGTCAACAATTTGTTGCTGTATCCCCTCATTCTGAATTGTTTCTCCAATTCTTGCAGATGTTTTTCTTTATCGGATCTGTGTTTCGGATGACCCTCTTAATTTGTGATGTAGGTAGGCCCTTCAATGAATAAAGGATGACATCTTTCTTTGTGGAGTAGGGAGTTTTTATCTGTTACCTTTCGATACAGGGTGGTCTTCAGTTTCCCTTTCTTATACACTCTTAAGTCTAGGAAATCAATCATTTTGCAACTTTCCATTTTGAACTTCAGTGATGTATGTATCAAGTTTTGCTCCTGAAACCAAATATCCAGTTCTTCCTTTGTTCCATTCGAGATCATGAACAGGTCATTAATGTACCTTTTGTACATGATGATCCTGTTGTCCATGAATGGCCTGTGTACCTTTTTGGTTTTGAAATCAGCCATGTATAGGTTCGCATATGCCGGGGCCATGTTGGACCCAATAGCTGTTCCGGCTATTTGCAGGTATTACTTTTGTTCAAACCTGAAATAGTTCAGTCCCAGGCACATTTGTAGTAGTTCCAAGATTAACGCCTCTGGTGGTCCCGTATATAGATACCTTCTCAGTTGTCTCCTTATGGCATTCAGTCCCTCCCCATGTGGGATGACTGTATACAAGCTAGTAATGTCCAAGGATACTAGCAATGTACTTTCTTGAATGTTCATATTGTTCAATATTCTTATCATGGAGGAGGAGTCTAGTATGAAGATGTCCATATTGCGTACCATGGGTTGCAATATAGTATCTAATTACGTTGCTATAGGCTGCAACACTGAGCCTAAGCCTATGGAATTCTTGGGTGTTCTGTTGTCACGTATGTCCACAATTACTCCGAAATGGAATTGCCTTATTTAATATAGTACTTGGTCAATCTGTTGCTTGAACACCTTTGTTGGGTTACCTTGGTAATAGAGGAAGTGAGCAGACTACTGATCACCACTAAAAGTGAAATAGACACCCTGGAACAAGCTAACCTGGATAAGTTTGACAGCGATACAGAACGGGACTGGCTTAAACAAATGAAGGATGAAATAAGGAAATATGAAGATGAATTGATTGTCTTTAAAAAAAGAAAACTAAGTAGTAACTAATGACTACAAAGATACAATAGAAGCTGAAGACAGGGATACACTAAACCTAAGACACTGCATACAGTGGACAGCTCTGGAAACAGTTCAGAATCAGACGAGAACAGCACAGCAACTGCCAGCCAGGCTCAACAATATGAAGGGGTAGTCACTTAATCAAAAAACGGTTTAGGAAGAGGACCTACATACAGAGGGGGGGATATAAGAAGGCCCCCACGACCACCGAGAAGGGGAGAAAGATGAGGAATTGATTGTGAATCTCAGCGAACACTTACACCACTGGAATGTAAATACTCAGGAAAGGTTTATCATTTGTGCCTACCCCAAGGAGGGATGAATTTCAAAGATATGTAGATGTGCAAAAATTTGGTAGAACCCTAAGGCTTAAAGAACACTTTTTGGCCCACAACAAGGGGAGTTTAATACCCTAAGAAAAACCAAGCACATTTGACCCTACCAGAAATAATCAGAGCATAAAGATAATTACGTTGTTTTAAACAGTTCCTAAAATTCATAAGAACCTAGAGTGCCCCCCAGGGAGACCCATAGTCTCGGCCATAGGCTCAGTGTTGCAGCCTATAGCAACCTATTTTGATACTATAGTGCAACCCATGGTACGCAATATGGACACCTTCATACTGGACTCCTCCATAATAAGAATATTGAACAATATCAACATTCAAGAAAGTACATTGCTAGTAACATTGGACATTACTAGCTTGTATACAGTCATCCCACATGGGGAGGGACTGAATGCCATAAGGAGACAACTGAGAAGGTATCCATATATACTGGACCACCAGAGGAGTTAATCTTGGAACTATTACAAATGTGCCTGGAACTGAACTATTTCAGGTTTGAACAAAAGTATTACCTGCAAATAGCTGGAACAGCCATGGGGTCCAATGTGGCCCCGGCATATGCGAACCTATACATGGCAGGTAAATGGGCATTCATGGACAACAGGATCATCATGTACAAAATGTTTGTGATACGGAATGGAACAAAGGAAGAACTGGATATTTGGTTTCAGGAGCTAAACTCGATACATACATCACTGTAGTTTAAAATAGAAAGTTGCCAAATGATTGATTTCTTAGACTTAAGGGTCTATAAGAATGATGGGAAACTGAAGACCACCCTGTATCAAAAGGTAACAGATAAAAACTCCCTACTCCACGCAGAAAGCTGTCATCCTTTATCATTGAAGAAGGCTCTACCTACATCACAAATGAAGAGGGTCATCCGAAACAACACAGATCCCAATAAAGAAAAACATCTGCAAGAATTGGAGAAACAATTCAGAATGAGGGGATACAGCAACAAATTGTTGACTGAAAGTAGAAATCAAGTAAAGGATGACACACAATATTCACTCCTATATGGTAGGAGAATGGATAACCCATTAACTATGACTCTTACCTATACATTTGGGGACGAAAGAACAGCAGCAACAATCCGAAAATACTGGCCAATCCTGGAAACAGACAAAAATCTGCCATTCAAGGGGCAAAGACCACCGAGGGTGGGATACAGGAGAGCCAAGTCCCTGAGGGACCACTTAATCCATACAGATCGCAGTCCATGCTATGCTACAACAACTTGGCTACAACAAACCAAGGGATGCTATAAGTGTCTCGGCTGTGTCACCTGCAACGGGTTGACTACAGGAAAGTTCTTCCATCACCCCTATAAAAATAAGAAATCCTATTTGAGGCACAGAGTCACGTGTATCACCACCCACATAGTATACTTACTCCACTGTCGGTGTGGGAAATTCTATGTGGGCAAGATGGCGGACACCCTTAGAACCCGCATGGCAAATCACAGGACTGCCATAAGAACAGCATTTGGATAAAAAGGAGTCTGACCAGCCAGTGGCGAGGCACTAGCTTGAGGCAGGGCATAACGTCTCGGTTTTATTATATACAATCATAGACCACCTACTGGTACCATATAGAGGAGGGGACAGAGCAAAAACACTCCTACAGAGTGAATCCAGATGTATATGTACACTGGCACCTAGAGGACTGAATACAAGGCTGGACTGGCACTGCTTCATATAAATGTAACTGTAATGTAGAATTAGTAGTCATACTGTACTGTAAACAGTTATGTTGCATAGGCATGAGGTCTCTCTTGGCCTATCAAATAAGGGAGGGTCATAGACATATGGACATTAGCACTGTACAATGCTTTAGGACCTACAATAGGAGGCGATACAAAGATGTATGGATAAAATAGGGACTTAAAGGGACAATGAAGACGCATCTTTTTCTTTAATGATTCAGATAGAGCGTGACATTTTAGTCAGCTTTCTAATTTACTCCTATTAATTTTTCTTCGTTCTCTTGCTATTTTTATTTTAAAAGCAGGAATGTAAATCTTAGCAGCCAGCCAATTTTAGGTTCAGCACCATGGATAGCACTTGCTTATTGGAGGCTTACATTTACCCACCAATAAGCAAGCATAACCTAGGTTCTCAACAAAAAAATGGTCCGGCTCCTATGCATCACATTCCTGTTTTCTCTTGTAAGGTGTATCCAGTCCACGGGTTCATCCATTACTTGTGGGATATTCTCCTTCCCAACAGGAAGTTGCAAGAGGACACCCACAGCAGAGCTTTCTATATAGCTCCTCCCCTAACCCCCACCTCAAGTCATTCTCTTGCAACTCTCAACAAGATAGGAAGTCTCAAGAGATATGTGGTGACTTAGTGTAGTTTTACCTTCAATCAAGAGTTTGTTATTTTTAAACGGTACCAACGTTGTACTGTTTTGCTCTCAGGCAGAAATTAGAAGAAGAATTCTGCCTGGAGGTTGATGATCTTAGCGGTTTGTAACTAAGGTCCATTGCTGTTCTCACACATAACTGAAGAGTATGGGAAAACTTCAGTTGGGGGAACGGTCTGCAGATTACCTGCTTTGAGGTATGTTCAGTATTTTTATTTCTAGAGAGATGAATAAGTTCTAGAAAATGCTAACAGAGCCTTGTGTATTTGAGGTAAGCTAGATGCAGTGATTTAATAACGACTGGGATCATGCTTACAAAACAGGGTAATACTCATGTTAATACTCATATTACTTAGTGACAAAACGTTTACATGTTTTCATAAATAGAACGTTTTTTCTCTGAGGGAGATAAGTCTTTATTTGGGGCCTAGTTTCCACATGGCTAGTCAGATACTCCTAGGAGTATTTTCTTAAGGCCCCTCTGACATCCAGTACATGGTGGGAGGGGCCTATTTTCGCGCTCTAGATGCGCAGTTTCCTTCAGACTGAGACATTCAGCTTCCCTAGAGGAGTCCTCTGGCATCTGAGGACCATCATAAAGGGTTTATTTCTTCACTAAATCGTATTTAAGGGCAGGTAGGAGCCTCAGCAGAGCTGTGGCAAGGTGCTCAACTGTCTTTTACCGGTGGTTGACGTTTTTTAAATCCGGTTTGGGGGCTAAGGGGTTAATCATCCATTTGCAAGTGGGTGCAATGTTGCTTTAGTCCCTTACACATACTGTAAAAATTTCGAAGACTTTACTATATTTTTACACTGTTTTGCAGTTTAAGTTTTTTTCTCTTAAAGGCACAGTAACGTTTTTGTTTAATTGCTGTTTCACCTTTATTAAAGTGTTTTCCAAGCTTGCTTGTCTCATTACTAGTCTGTTAAACGTGTCTGACATAGAGGAAACTCCTTGTTCAATATGTTTGGAAGCCATTGTGGAACCCCCTCTTAGAATGTGTACCAAATGTACTGAAATTTCTATAAACTATAAAGACCATATTATGGCGCTTAAAGATTTATCTCCAGAGGATTCTCTGACTGAAAAAAGGTAGATTATGCCATCTAGCTCTCCCCATGTGTCAGAACCTATAACTCCCGCTCAAGTGACGCCAAGTACATCTAGCACGTCTAATTCTTTTAACTTACAGGACATGGCGGCAGTTATGAATGCTACCCTCTCAGAGGTATTGTCCAAACTGCCAGGGTTACAAGGAAAGCGAGACAGCTCTGGGGCTAGAACAAATACAGAGCTTTCTGACGCTTTAATACCTGTGTCCGATATACCCTCACAATACTCAGAAGTCGAGACAGGAGAGCTTCTATCTGTGGGTGACATTTCAGATTCAGGGAAGGCGTTGCTTCAGTCTGATTCTGAAATGACAGCGTTTAAATTTAAGCTTGAACACCTCCGCTTATTGCTTAGGGAGGTTTTAGCGACTCTGGATGTTCCAGAGAAATTGTGTAAGATGGACAAATACTTTGCAGTGCCTGTTTACACTGATGTTTTTCCAGTCCCTAAGAGGTTTTCGGAAATTAATACTAAGGAATGGGATAGACCAGGTGTGCCGTTCTCTCCCCCTCCTGCTTTTAAAAAGATGTTTCCCATAGATGCCGCCATACGGGACTCGTGGCAGACGGTCCCTAAGGTGGAGGGAGCAGTCTCTACCCTAGCTAAGCGTACAACTATCCCTGTCGAAGACAGTTGTGCTTTCCTAGATCCTATGGATAAAAAATTGGAGGGTCTCCTTTAAGAAAATTTTTATACATCAAGGTTTGATTCTCCAGCCTCTTGCATGCATTGCCCCAGTTACTGCTGCAGCGGCTTTCTGGTTCGAGTCTCTTGAGGAGGCTCTACAGGTGGAGACCCCGTTAGATGATATTTTAGACAGGATTAAAGCTCTTAAGTTAGCTAATTCCTTTATCTCTGGCGCTGTTTTTCATTTAACCAAGCTAACAGCTAAGAATTCAGGTTTTGCCATTCTGGCGCGTAGGGCGCTATGGATTAAGTCCTGGTCAGCAAACGTTACTTCAAAGTCTAAGCTTCTTAACATCCCCTTCAAGGGACAGACCCTTTTCGGGCCTGGTCTGAAGGAGATCATTACTGGAGGAAAAGGTCACGCCCTTCCTCAGGATAGGTCTAATAAGTTAAGGACAAAACAGAATAATTTTCGTTCCTTTCAAAACTTCAAGAGTGGCGCAGCTTCAGCTTCCTCTAATGCAAAACAAGAGGGAAATTTCGCCCAGTCCAAACCAGTCTGGAGACCTAACCAGGCTTGGAACAAGGGGAAGCAGGCCAAAAAACCTGCTGCTGCCTCTAAGACAGCATGAAGGAGTAGCCCCCGATCCAGGACCGGATCTAGTAGGGGGCAGACTTTCTCTCTTCGCTCAGGCTTGGGCAAGAGACGTCCAGGATCCCTGGGCACTAGAGATTGTTTCCCAGGGATATCTTCTGGAATTCAAAGGTTCATCTCCAAAGGGGAGATTTCACCTCTCACAACTATCTGCAAACCAGATAAAGAGGCATTCTTACGTTGCGTTCAAGACCTTCTGGTTATGGGAGTGATCCACCCAGTTCCAAGGGAGGAACAGGGGCAGGGTTTCTATTCAAACCTGTTTATAGTTCCCAAAAAAGAGGGAACGTTCAGACCAATCTTGGATCTCAAGATCCTAAACAAATTTCTCAGGGTCCCATCTTTCAAGATGGAGACAATCCGAACCATCCTCCCTATGATCCAGGAGGGTCAATATATGACTACCGTGGACTTAAAGGATGCTTATCTCCACATTCCGATTCACAGAGATCATCATCAGTTCCTCAGGTTCGCCTTCCTAGACAGGCATTACCAGTTTGTGGCTCTTCCCTTCGCGTTAGCCACGGCGCCAAGAATCTTTACGAAGGTTCTAGGGTCTCTACTGGCGGTTCTAAGGCCGCGGGGCATTGCAGTGGCTCCTTACCTAGACGACATCCTGATCCAGGCATCGACTTTTCAAATCGCCAAGTCTCATACGGACATTGTTCTGGCCTTTCTGAGGTCTCACGGGTGGAAGGTGAACAGAGAAAAGAGTTCACTCTCTCCTCTCACAAGAGTTTCCTTCCTAGGAACTCTGATAGATTCAGTAGAAATGAAAATTTTTCTGACAGAGGTCAGGATATCAAAGCTTCTAACTTCTTGCCGTGCTCTTCATTCCACTTCACGGCCGTCAGTGGCTCAGTGTATGGAAATGATCGGCCTAATGGTAGCAGCAATGGACATAGTTCCGTTTGCCCGCCTACATCTCAGACCACTGCAACTTTGCATGCTCAATCAGTGGGATGGGGACTACACAGATTTGTCTCCTCTGTTAAATCTTGATCAAGAGACCAGGGATTCTCTTCTCTGGTGGTTATCTCGGGTCCATCTGTCCAGGGGAATGAGTTTCCGCAGGCCAGAGTGGACTATATAATGACGACAGATGCCAGCCTTCTGGGCTGGGGCGCAGTCTGGAATTCCCTGAAGGCTCAGGGTTCGTGGACTCAGGAGGAGGCCCTCCTTCCGATAAACATTCTGGAGCTAAGAGCGATATTCAATGCTCTTCAGGCTTGGCCTCAACTGGCTGTGGTCAGATTCATCCGATTTCAATCGGACAATATCACGACTGTAGCCTATATAAACCATCAGGGGGGAACAAGGAGTCCCCTGGCAATGATGGAGGTTTCCAAGATAATTCTTTGGGCAGAGGTTCACTCTTGCCATCTCTCAGCTATCCATATCCCAGGATTAGAGAACTGGGAGGCGGATTTTCTAAGTCGGCAGACTTTTCATCCGGGGGAGTGGGAGCTCCATCCGGAGGTATTTGCCCAGCTGATTCAACTATGGGGCAAACCAGAACTGGATTTGATGGCGTCTCATCAGAACGCCAAGCTTCCTCGTTACGGGTCCAGGTCAAGGGATCCCCAGGCAACGCTGATAGATGCTCTAGCAGTGCCCTGGTCCTTCAGTCTGGCTTATGTGTTTCCACCATTTCCTCTCCTCCCTCGTCTGATTGCCAAGATCAAGCAGGAGAGAGCTTCGGTGATTTTTATAGCATCTGCATGGCCACGCAGGACTTGGTATGCAGATCTGGTGGACATGTCATCCTTTCCACCATGGACTCTGCCGCTGAGGCAGGACCTTCTACTCCAAAGTCCATTCAAACATCCAAATCTAACTTCTCTGCGTCTGACTGCTTGGAGATTAAGCGCTTGATTTTATCAAAACGTGGTTTCTCCGAGTCGGTCATTGATACCTTGATTCAGGCTCAAAAGCCTGTCACTAGGAAAATCTATCATAAGATATGGTGTAAATATCTTCATTGGTGTGAATCCAAGGGTTACTCGTGGAGTAAGGTCAGGATTCCTAGGTTATTATCTTTTCTCCAAGAAGGATTGGAAAAGGGATTATCAGCTAGTTCTTTAAAGGGACAGATTTCTGCTCTGGCTATTCTTTTGCATAAGAGTCTGGCTGATGTTCCAGACGTTCAGGCGTTTTGTCAAACTTTGTTTAGAATCAGGCCTGTGTTTAAACCTGTTGCTCCACCATGGAGTTTAAATTTAGTTCTTAAAGTTCTTCAAGGGGTTCCGTTTGAACCTTTGCATTCCATAGATATCAAGCTTTTATCTTGGAAAGTTCTGTTCCTAGTAGCTATCTCTTCAGCTCGAAGAGTTTCAGAGTTATCCGCCTTACAGTGTGATTCCCCTTATCTGATCTTCCATGCAGATAAGGTAATTTTGCGTACCAAACCTGGGTTTCTTCCTAAGGTGGTATCTAATAAGAATATCAATCAAGAAATTGTTGTTCCGTCTCTGTGTCCTAATCCTTCTTCAAAGAAGGAACGTCTGTTACACAATCTTGACGTGGTTCGTGCTTTAAAGTTTTATTTGCAAGCTACTAAGGATTTTCGTCAAACATCTGCATTGTTTGTTGTCTATTCTGGAAAGAGGAGAGGCCATAAGGCTTTGGGTACTTCTATTTCTTTTTGGCTGAGACGCATAATCCATTTAGCTTATGAGACTGCTGGCCAGCAGCCTCCTGAAAGAATTACAGCTCATTCTACTAGAGCGGTAGCTTCCACATGGGCTTTTAAACATGAGGCCTCTGTTGAACAGATTTGTAAGGCGGCGACTTGGTCTTCGCTTCATACTTTTTCTAAATTCTACAAATTTGATACTTTTGCTTCCTAGGAGGCTATTTTTGGGAGAAAGGTCTTACACGCAGTGGTGTCTTCCGTTTAAGTTCCTGCCTTGTCCCTCCCTTCATCCGTGTCCTATAGCTTTGGTATTGGTATCCCACAAGTAATGGATGAACCCGTGGACTGGATACACCTTACAAGAGAAAACAAAATTTATGCTTACCTGATAAATTTCTTTCTCTTGTG